>NC_079165.1:80754271-80786771 GCF_947568905.1 Ostrea edulis | reverse complement strand
GGGGAATTACTCTGATTTGTTGATGTGAACTGTACATTTTTGTGAATCCCATCACCACTCGGCGGCTGGGAGTAAGTGGTTTTCTCGTCATTGAAAAATGAATCCGCAAAGTTTGGTAGTCGGGACTTACACAGATTGTAGTAGAAGCAGTCGTCAGATTTACGAAGACTCATGTAAGCAGCATAATCTAAGTTTGTACATTTCTAATGAATCCATAGCTCATAGAAGTCGCATTGTATCGCTTTCTGGTTAGACTTTACCGGTTTTCTACATGTACTGCAAGGAATAATAGAACCAACATGAAGGCTAGTCCCGGTGGACGTAATGATTACCTCAATAGAACCAACATGCACGTGCACATGAGGAAAGCAATAAAGAAAGACCACGCCTAAACAAAAATCCGAGATGATTTACAGGATGGTTACTTGGAATCAAAGTAAAGACAAGACGGGGAAATTAATAAAAGGTTTGTGATTTAGTGTAGAGTATTGACGCCCATGTAGTTACTGAATACACATATAATGATCACGTGACTTTGCACCCGGAATTTCGTTGAAAGTAAACAACTACAATGTGACGTGAAAGCGAGTACGACCTGCAAGCTGTTCACGGGACACATTTAGCGATACAGACAGTCACAGGAAATAAAACAGGGTAGAGTGAACCACTGAGCAGTAGAAGGGGAGTTAATTTTTTGAAAATGCCATTCATTACGACTATATACCGTAACTCTCACGATGTTAATGTTATTTTTTACACATTTTTCATATTTATTTACATCTTGTACAGAAATATTTGAAAGCAGAAAAGTTCGATTTTGTTTGTAGCAAGTGTCCTCAAGAAATAAATTTCATGAGTGTATTAACTGCGACACTACACACCGACAAATTTGATGGGGCGCATTAGCTTCATTTCAAAAAGGAAATTTATTTCTTACATGTATCTTACATTCTACTTTCATTTCTAGCGGGATTCTTAGCCGTTATAATAGACGCACTGTATTTATCGGTGTACTATTTATATGCGCATCGTTTACAACTGCAACACATACATGAGGGAATTTAAAGATATGAAAGGAAAACACCTTAGAAATTTAAATACTAGATAATGAGACATATAGGGCAATAAGGGTATGATATACGTGACTCTGTAAAACACGCGGGTACGTATAAAGTAGAAAACGAAATTTAAAAACAAATTTTAAAACAAAAACCAAAAAAACCCAAACACTGAAAACAAAGGTAGAGGTTTTGGTTACTATAATTTTTTTTTTATATAAAAGGAATGTTTGGGATAGAGAAGGAAAGTGTACGTTACAAATGATATTACTGGTACACGTATCTACAGATTTGTGACGAGGCAGATTTTACCAAAGCCTACCCAACCAAAGGTACTATTTCTAAATAACGCTTTAAAATGACATGTCTTCCCGACTACTAAGCCATCATGTCGCAATGTTATTTAATTTGGAGAATCTTCAATAAACGGTCTCCACCACCTTCAATCTAAGATAAAGAGTTTCTCAAGGTCAAGGCCCATCCCGCGAGGGATATCGTCAATAATGGAATTATGCGTACGTCAGTCTTGTTGTTTCAGTTACGTGTGAAGGGACAGTGAATGTAATCGACCTTTCGTATAAACACGGCAGTGTGATTGTAAACTGGTCTATCGTTACGTAATAGTCTCCCGGCCTGGTCTGCAAATGGGTATGACTAGCGTATTGACCATCTCAAGCCGCTAATTAGAATTATAGAAATGAATTGTCTCAATAGGAAAACAGGAGATATATTATCAACTTATCGAATTCATCCTGTCTATTGTTTTTTTTGAGAGGGGGTGTCTGTGTTTTATTTATTTTTAAAAAGATAAATTTTGTAGTTATTGTTTGAAATCATAAAAAGATCTTAAAATCTAAAGTTTTAGCTTTTAATTTTTTTTAATGATACCCTGTATCCGTCCGACAGTGGCGAAAATTCGAAAATGTGTCATGTTCTGTACACATTTACTGTAAATGATTCATCGTGAATACTCGTCCTGTAGTCATGTTTATCTGATATCTATACACATCACAGACAAAAAGAAAGGAAAATAGCATGACCAATATTAAGAGAGAGAGAGAGAGAGAGAGAGAGAGAGAGAGAGAGAGAGAGAGCTCATAGCCAATATCTGGCAGATAGACATATACATGTATATGTACAATCTGTTAATTCAAAGCATTATTTAAACTTACGAAATTTGGCGAGGAGATTGGATACATTTATCTACTTAAATACGCTAATGAACAATTCAGGTACATAAGGTGGTCAATACAGAACAACCCTGCGGCCTTTGGGTTCGGCTTATTGAACATGAATAATTTTAGTAGAATTGACAGGCACAGATATACATAATGTAGTTCTTTGTGGATAGATGTAGATTGAAATAATCAAGATGTTGAAAAAACGTTTTTACTGAATCTACTATATTCAATTATGAAATAATTATAAAACATCTATATTACACACACACATTAAGGTATGAAACTCGAACGTTAAGTTATCTAAATCAGATTGTGACCCTTGTTAAAATTGACCTTTAAGGTCCATATGAAATACAAGGATGACTCTTAATTCTGTGATTAAAAGTCTGTTTTACAACACATTTCTGTCAGAAACGCATGCTGTCCACGTATTGCAGTCCTGTTCTAAAGGACAGCAACTTGTTTATAATACAAATGTTTCACTTTTCATCTCTAGAAGTTTGCATAAATTAATGAATATGGACAGGGCAAAATCTATTGTGTTTTCTTCTGCTTTTGAATCCGTCCTTCCAAATGGAATTTACCCCTTATAGTTGTACAGGAACTAATAAACCAAGGTTCAGTCGAATTATGCCAGTGCTTGATTTTCTTTGTGATTCTTGTAGATGTAACAGATATGTTTATGGATGTGGAAATTGATATACTACACAATTGTGGAGAAATGTCAATGTCACCTGGTTGTATAATAGTCGAACTTTCTTTTAGTTTCTGATTGCCGTAGAGTATTTCACCAGGTTCGTTTGTAACTACTTTTTATTTGTATTCTTCTAACTTAGATGAATTCCATAATAAAGAATTTAATGACGTGTTTCTCCTATATTTAGATTTAGGATTCATTTCACACATGGCTGTCCATGTTGAACGGAATTGGGAGAAAAGGTTACAAAATCGTCTGAACTTGAAATTCATGAATTATTTGAAATACAAATGCACTACCAACTGCATAATCTTTTCTATATTTATGGTATCACAGGGTTCGGGCCCAAAACGGGCTTAGCCCCTGTGATGGCATATGCAAATAAATTGAGAATCGGAAGTTTAAACTTCAGTACATCAAACATATGGCGCTCAAATATGAACCGAGAAATTGGAATGAATTGTTGAAAACGGTAGAATAGAGCCTCACAAATCGTAAGTTGCAGGTTGTAAATTTATATATTGACTAAGAAACATAGAATATCATTTTATTTACGTAAAGAAAGTCAGCAAATGTTTAGAATGATCGAAAATGTTGCGGGAGTGAATCACTCCCACATTTGCACTATTACGGAGATCCTAAGGAGTTGTAGCCCTCTCCCACCCCCACCCCCACCCCCACCCACCCCAAAAAAAAACCCGGAGAGGGCTACGTTATTGCAGCTACCATGAACCTTACTGACCTAGGGATATGAAAAACAAACTGGTATTATAGATAATCCAACCTCCCTGATAGTTGTTTTTATTGTACAGAGAACAATATCGAATCCGTACCAGTGGAGGTCTCCAGGATGTATGAGGATTGCAGTGATTTCCTTTTTGTTCATAAATATAACACACACACACACACACACACACACACACACACACTGAATTTTCGAGCGGGACATTAAACAATATACAGTCATCCAACCTCTCCATCATTTGAAATTGTATGGGGTACACAATTTTAGAATTTCTCTTTTATATATACACTGTACTATAATATTTGGTAAGCCAAGGGTGAGTTTTGTTTATTAAGAAAGAAGTGATCAAGGAATATTGTCTGTTTCAACCGACCATTTATGTCAACTATAACAATTACATATAACATTGATATTTTCTCTTGTAGCTAAAAGTATGGAAACATATTTTTGTCATTACTTGTCCAATAATCATGTCGACTTGTCAAATAATAAGTCGACTCATCAGATGATTTTCTCCAATTTTCAAATGAGCCATTCCAAGCAAAAATGGTCCTTCAGTGATTTAGTGCTAAAAGATCCAGACGCAGTAAGAAGTGGACAAGGTCATCAGGAGCTGTGCTAATAAGACCTGCTCACTGGATGTCATCCCCACTGCACTCTTGAAAAACAGCATTGTTCTCTCTGTAGTGCTATCGACCATTACTGAGCTGGTGAATACATCACTTTCAACCGGGGTCTTTCCAAATGAGCTGAAACGAGCACTTGTTACACCATGTCTGAAAAAAGCCTGGACTTGATATGAGAACTTTTAGTAACTATAGACAGTATCAAATATCCCATTCATCAGCAAGGTCATCGAGTGTGTTGTTGCACAGCAGCTTAATAGCCATCTCGCCAGGAATGGTCTACATGATGATCTGCAGTCATTTTATAAGACCGGTACCAGCACTGATACAGCCATCCTATGAATAAAAGCAGACGTAGAAGCAGTACTGGATGAAGGTGACGCTATGCTCCTGGTCCTTGTTGACCCAAGTACGGCATTTGATACCATCGATCATACCCTCTTGCTGGAGAGACTACGTGAGAAGGCTGGATTGACGGACACAGCACTCCGTTGGGTACAGTCTTACTTGAATGGCCGCATCCAAGCGGTGAAGATCAACACCAGTGTGTCTTCAGATGTACCACTGTCCACCGGAGTGCCCCAAGGATCTGTTCTCGGCCCCCTTCTCTTCCTGGTGTACCTTCTCCCACTCAGGAGAGTTATTAACCAATATGCCATAAACCGTCATGGGTTCGCAGATGACACTCAACTTTACAGCCGTTTGAGTGTTAAAACACTGCCAAGCGGACCTATCAAGTCAACATTATGGAAGAATGCATAGCAAGTGTCCGAACCTGGATGACTGTGAACAAACTTAAACTAAATGATGGAAAAACTGAAATTATGGTGGTTGCTAGTGCCCACAACCAGTGCCTTGTGAAGGATATCCGTCTGAAGATTGGTGAGGCAATATTGACACCTAAGTCTACTGTTAAAAACCTCGGTGCTGCCCTGGACGTCACCTTATCAATGAAATTACAAATCAACTCCGTGGTAAGGAAGATGTACTTCAACATCAGGAGAATATCCAAGGCGAAAAACCATCTCACCCAGGAAGCTTGTGCGAAGGTCATCAATGAAACAGTCATATCCCATCTTGACTATCACAATGCCCTCCTGCTTGGCACAACCGATCGCCTCATGCACCGACTACAAGTGGCTCAGAACAACGCTGCACGTTGTCTCACAAGAACATGCTACAGACAACATATTTCGCCGGTACTTCAACAACTACACTGGCTGCCGGTAAAGCAACGTGTTGTGTTTAAAGTGCTGACAACCATACATAAATCACTACACTCTTTCTCAGCACCAGCATACATGAGAGAGCTATGTCCTGTTTACCAGCCACGTAGGACCTTGAGATCATCATCTGACCAATGGAAACTGGTAGTGAAGAAGTCATCAAACAAATACGGTACAAGAGCCATAAAAACACTAGGTGCACAATTGTGGGATAAACTGCCACTTGAACTTCGAGAGCTTGAAGCACATGTAGCATTCCGCAAGAACCTAAAAACACTCTTGTTCAAGCGTGAATATGCCCCGTGAATGTGAAATTCAGTGTAATATCAAGGATTCCATGTGCAACCTCTTGCAAACTGAATTTTGATCCAGCACATGAATACCTGTATGCCAATTGTATCTTGTCAACTCAAAGTCAACCACTTCGTCATTTTACTAACATGTTTTATTTTAATTCTTTCTATTGTTTTATCATTTTCTTTATAGCTCTTGCAGGTCTTTTATTAGTATATCATCAATGATTATTAGCACAAACATTGTACAATGCATAGAACTATAGGTAATTTTGCGCTTTATAAATGAATAAAATAATAATAATTATGAACGATAGAGAACATTATATCAAGATTCCGAAATACAAACTTCATATTCCTCTAACTGACACATAAATGGGTAATAAAACCTACTAAATGTTCCTAAAGCGCACATTTTCCAATTAATGCGTGATTAAAAACCAGATACATACATTTATAGTTGGAAATATGCTGTTAAATCTAGACACAAACTGTTAACAGAGCTTTCATAATCAGGAAATTTTATTTAGCAACTATTGAAGAATTAAAGAAACATGATAGAATTTTTTTTTTATTGTTAAAACAATGTAAATATACAGAGTTTAAAAACAACTGGCAGTATACATGTGATATCTTATAATTTATATACATTCATTAATATTTTTATTAGAAAACTAATTTTGTTTACTACCCCCTCCCCCAATGGACATGTGCCCCATTTATATTATTATGATGTATTTTTTCATTTATCTAAATTTCCCTCCTTTCTTCTTTCCTTTCTTCTTTTTTCTGTTCTTTTTTCTTCTATATTTAAAACGACTTTCACATTAACACATGTACATATATTCTATGTGTGTGTTGGTGTATATATGTACATGTATGTATATGAATATGTGATATATTAATTTGATATAAAATGTGATAGTTGAATAAATATTACAAAAAAGGGAACTTTTATTTGTTGACGACTCAGAAGACATCTTGAAAATTTTCCGCCATATTGAATTTGTGGCTAACGTTCTTTCTAGAAAGAGGAGTGAGTATGCATGCCAAATGTCATGCTTGCAAAACTTATTGCAAGCTTTTTACAAATTTTGACATAATCTACTCCACAAATAATTGTTTGTCGACTTTGTCAGAAATTACTATCTTATATATAGCGACTAGTAGCATTTTCCCGCTACACGATTTTTACCCAAGCACGTTCAGCCTAGCCCTCCACAAGACATGACATCAATTGTATTTCTCCAGGGTGTCCCGGTTTTTCCTACAAATAATTGATAAATGATATATACATCTTGAACTTGAGTTATTTGATAGTCACACTGGCTACAGAATATACTGACAAAACAATGATCTGGGATTACAACATGCTTTAATACGGCAGATGTACCTTAACTGTTCTATGTTGATTTACTATATCACAAACGGACAGTGCAGTGGGATGATACCCCTTTGAATTTTATTCAAGTGCAAAATTTCTTCACTATACAGTGTTGGATGCACCTGCCACATCCCTTTGTCGTGTCTATTCGATAAAAAGACTTGTTATCTTTACACACCAAGGCTTGCAGATGAATTGTTATTGATATTTGACGTAGGAAAACGTGATGTGAAATTGAGCTCTTCTTATGTACAACATATGTTATACCCTAAATTTGTTTTTCAGAAATGGTGGTAATTCCAATGTAAAATGGATGTATCAAAAGATGGTTTGGGTTAACATATATTCAGAAAGTAGTTTACATTTATTTTCAACAGGGTACTTGTATTTTTTAAAATAAGATAAGGACATTAAACATTTAGAAACCTAAATGTATTTTACTTCCATTGAGTAAAAACTAATGCAACATTGTGATATCGAACACTAGGAACTAACAACTTTTCCAACATATTTGGAATTTGTACGGAAAAAAGTGCAAAGGGATTTGGGATTGACGATGAATTTTTTTATTCAACAATGCATGATAACTACACTTAACTTGCATTAAACATTCCTGTACGGTTAGGGTATAATAAGAGATGTATTAAACTATTATTGGTTGTTTACAAGTATCTATGAATGTGATTGATGTACTTCCTGTGGTCTATTGTATGAAAACAACTGTATTGTATCAATATATGAAACAATTTCGTGTAAAGTTGTAAGAATGTATCTGTGGTAAGAAAGGTTTACGATACACGCACAGGTCCGAATCGAATAAAAGTTTTACAGTCTAGACATAGCGTATATCTAAGAAATCATATGTCAGCGCGGAGCGTCACAGTTCATTCCCTCATGTATTTCAAGAAGTGAAATATAATTTTCGGATTCACATTCTTCTGTCAGAATTCCCAGCTGTTAAAATAGACGCACTATATTTCAACAAGATTCATACGCGCATTGTTCACAGCTACCAGGTACATCGCATTCATGAGGAAATGACTATTATAGCAATTGGTAAATACATGCCATTGTATGTATATCAAAGGCAAAAACATCGGATATATAAATATTTAAACATTATATGTATTTTTGGAAGAGATAAATGGTAAACGTTTTCATACATTAAAGGGGCATGGACACAATTTGAGCTGAAAATTTTCAAATCTAATTTTTTTTCCATTTTATTGTCTACAATGCTTAACTAAAGTATTTCTTATGGTCATCCAAAATTTGAAGATCAGTTTTTAAGTTACAAGTGAGATACAGTACTAACCAGACCCAACCTGAGAGAAAGAAGTCCCAGAGCAGTCCCGGGGACTGGTTTCTGGGACTCCCAGGGCAGTCTCGCAGCAGTCCCAGTAAACAAACCGAAAAGCAGTCCCAGCGGTCCCAGCAGTCCCAGTAGGCGGGGTTAAAATAACTAGTGGGAGGAGCTAAGCCGACAGTGAGATTATCAATCAACATTGTCGATAATCGCTGGAGCGCGTTAATACGGTAGTCGAAATCGAAGATAAATGACTTACAATGTAATTAAAGAGAAAAACAATACATTATACGTGAAAACAGCACATATTCAAAATACTTGTGTGACACTTTTTCATGAATTTATAACAAACTGATAGTTTATGAATACGAGTGAAAAAAGCTACATGCAGAGTTTATAAGTCTGATAACCACAATTTCACAACATAAAATCAATTGACGTCAGGCAATTTTGTTGTTGTTATTCATTATTTAATTTTTTTAAAAATATTTCATATTAAGTGAAGTGTATCTTGGGTTCTGCAAATTATGTAGCATAATTATATTTATTTCTTGACTGGGTTATTTTTAATTTGTAAATGATTGGTTAGATATGGGTTACTTATTGGGGGCATTGTATAAAAAAATTTAATTTCACTACAACATTTAGACAGATTTGAATAATTATGAAGATTCCATTCAAAGTGTATATGTACATGTTGTTTTAACCTGAAACCGAAGGTACAGTGTTTGTAAAGTGCATGTTCCCGAATAGACGTGTTCAAAACGTTTCCGACGACAACATTTAACAATAATTGCTCTTTTGCTACTCATGATAACCCTGTTTTGACACCTGTTCATAAAGCAAATTTTAATTTAATTGAATCCGAAAAGAGTGACTTTTCATTCTGGGTAAGAAAATTCAACACTAAAGATGTCACAAAGACCAAAGCGGGCGCTGACAGGTATATATTTGTTGTTTATTTTTACAAGAAAATATAACTGAAGTACACATACTTTTAAATTGTTTCGTAAAATCACGATTTAGTGGTAAAAGAACAAGGAGTAAATTGTTCACATTCATGTAAAATCTGCTTCTTTAAAAAACTAGAAGAAGAAAAAACAACAACAAACAAAAAACTGTGCATACACGTGCGTGCACATGTACACTACAGTAATCATGAATCAAATTGTTCTG
Organism: Ostrea edulis; assembly: GCF_947568905.1. Taxonomy (NCBI): domain Eukaryota; kingdom Metazoa; phylum Mollusca; class Bivalvia; order Ostreida; family Ostreidae; genus Ostrea; species Ostrea edulis. The sequence continues at coordinate 80,777,079 of NC_079165.1, read as the reverse complement.
GTTAAGACACTAAGACTTGTCAATCATAACATCACGTGATTCATTCACGCTTGGCTGAACAAAGCAGTCTCAGAAAACAGGCCCGGGGACTGCTGGGACCGCTGGGCAGTCCCAGAGCAGTCCCACTTTTTGAGAGAGCAGTCCCTGGGACTGATTTCTGGGACTGCTTGGGTGTCAGGTTGGGTCTGATTGGTACTGTACATCACTCACAATTCTTTGTTATGAAAACAAGGCTCATGCCATGTTTTTGTTTACATATAGATTGCTTAAGGTGGCTCACTACACCCAGAAATAGTTTCTCAAATCAGTACGAATTGATTTAATTATAAAAGATATGATGATATACAATAATTACTTATGCCAAAAAGGCATACATATATATATATATATATATATATATATATATATATATATATATATATATATGCCTTTTTATATATATATATATATATATATATATATATATATATATATATATATATATATATATAATTTCGATAAAAACATGATTTTCAAAAAAATCATTTCAACACATATGAACAAAAGACTGGGGTATTTGAACTCGAGATCTGCGGTTCACCAGCCCAATGCTTTAACCACTGAGCTACGATGATAGACAAACAAATCAATCGATACAAATAATTTCACAAAACATTTAAATAGCCATCTTGTGACGAGATGTCATACAGAGTGTAGTGTAGTAAGAGCTTTAGTGTAGTGAGCTACCTTTTAATAGAAAATAGCGTGTTTAAAACAAACTGAAATGTGCCAAACACTGGAAACTATTTAAATCTGTTCAGAATTAACTTGTAAATTGAAAAAAATGCTTTAAAGTAATTCCACCCTCCTGTGATGTCATCAGATTTTGCAAAATCAAAGATGTGTTTCGATTTATGCATGATAGGAACATAAATTTTGTTGGAGTCTTTTCCTATAGTTATTGTAAAAAATCTTGTTAAAAATAAAATATTTCAAAATTCTAAGTTATAGATGAATAATCAATTATACGTTTCAAAATATTGAATCCAAGGGCAATAACTCTGTTTCTATTGATTTCTTTATCAAGTCTATTATGCGATGATTTCCTTTATTTCTTACAGATATTCTGTATATTTTTGTGAAGATACAGTTTCATGAAATTGTTATGAATGCTATCATATCATCATAACCAGTTTGTATGGAATTTTAATAACACTGTTTAAGTAAAATTGCAATTTTCTTATGGCGATATATGATTCTGTTTATGCACGTCTCATATCTTAAAAAGTGTGATGACCTATGTATTTTATTTGATAATTTGTTAGTTTTAACTCTAATGAATGGAAATGAATACACATTTTAATTTTGTATCAGATAAAACTGCGAGTATGGAGTTACCTTAAACGAAAATTTTACTTGTATATTTAGCCTATATAAACAAAAATGTTAGCATAACAAAGAATTGTGAGCTCTGTCTCTCCCATGTACCTCGACAGCTAACATTCAACTTTTTTCTGACCATTAGAAATAACTTAGTGAAGCATTCTAAACATTAAAAATGGAAAAATAAAATTTGAAAATTTTCAGCTCAAATCCTGTCCATGTCCCTTTAAGGAGTACATAGCTTAAAATCATAAAATGTAATTATTTTTCAAAAGTGAGACTGTTAAATTCTTCCGCATCAGTTCAAGTTTTACACAAGTATATATTTTCAGTGCATGGTCATCCGTTAATACGGTCCAATGATTCTTAAAAACCATACATCATTATACTCAGTTTGACGGGGATAGGTTTTGTGAATTGTCAAATTAAAGGTTGTCATCCACTCATTGATTATTGAGAAAGCTTCCAATAAATACGACGGCATGGCTAGACAATTTAAAAACATGTGTCGGATATTCTTCCTCGCTGTTGCTATTCTTGGTGTACAAGGTAGATTTATTTCATCTTTTTATTGTATCTTTATACGGGAAAACAACTTTTCATGACATAGATAATTAGTTAAAACAAATTCTTTGATTACATGTAGTATTGTGTCCGGGTTTTTTGTTAATCAAAAGTGACCTCCCCCCCCCTCCCCAAATAATTTCTTTCGTAAGTTTTCTCATAATTTCTACCTTTCGAGTTTATCATTACTGTTGATCAAACGAAAGAATTAAATTTCTTTATTATTGCGATTTATTTCATTCCTTCATCACATTAAATCCTACTTGAAAGAAGGATGTTACACTATTTAAAGAATGCATTGCACAATCTTTTACACATTGTGTCATGTTATAGTATTCCTTTTAAGTCTGTATATGCATATAGGAATTTTTATTTTTACTAAATAAATAAATGTCTATTTCCATTCCTTTAGTTACGTTGTTTTTCTTGTAGCAATGATATCATATCTAATCAGGTATCCATAAAAGTATATATTGATGATAAAGCAGTCTAGCACTCTGGTCACAATTTAGTTCCGAAGGTCGTGAATTCAACGCAGGACAGGGGGCCGAAGTAGGTATCCATATAATTGTGAACTTCTCTATGCTTTATATTGATTTTTTTTCACTTAGGACAGTTATGTTTATTTACAAGTACATTGCAATCTTTGTGCTTTATGAAATATTTCAAATGCAGTGTGTATCTTGTATGGTCCTCTTAGCACTATACCCGATTTCCATTCTGAATGTCCGTATAGCATGTGGCGAGAATTCCATCGTCACCTTTAGTGCGCTGGTCGCACAAACAATTAACTGTCTCGGTTCAAATATTTTTGTGTATCGAATCAGTTGGAATACATAAATTACATATGCAGCGATAATGGAATATTGCTGCATAATTATGGGAATTTGACGATGTAGAAACTGAGGTAGTGACTATATCAGACTCTTATAATTTTGTCATAAAGCTTACATGTACGTTTTCCATTAACTTTTATGTTTAGCAAAGCACCCAAATATGAAACAAATGTTTATCTTAAGCTAACTGGGATATATTGAATCAGCATATGAATGAAAATGAATATTGATCGTATATTAAACGTCGTTGATGTATCAAAATGTCAAGCTGAAGTCAATATCAAGTTTTTTTCTTCTCATAAAAAAATCTTTAAATAAAATACAAAAAGTGGTCAGCTAATGAACGAACACAGTTTTTTTTATTATGTTCATGGAAATCTTAACAGAGTGCAAAGACCTGATTTCGAAAGACTACATAGACAGATTTAAGATGAAATGTGATGATAACGAACTAACGAACAGCGACCAATCTCATAACTCCTATAAGCAATACAAAATAGATAGTTGGACAAACACGGACCCCTGGATATACCAGAGGTGGGATCAGGTGTTTAGGAGGAGCAAGGATCCCCCGTCCACCGGCCACACCCGCCGCGAGCCCCACACCCCGATGAGGCAAACGGAGCCATCCGCAGCCAAAATCAGTGTGCCAACAACGGCCTAACAATCGGTATGAAACACGTCAGACAGCATTTGACCCAATGGTAGGTTGTATTGGCAAAACGACCATAGAATTTGCGAAATGCTGACTTTCAACGAGACTGTTGGAATCCCTGCACCATCAACTTGTTTGTCAGTAGCTTGCATCAATTTAAAACCTGACCATAAGCAGAACAAGCTTTTGCGTATCGAATCAGTTGAGAGATATTAACACCATGTGCAGGTGATAATAGAATATTGCTATATAAATATGGGAAGTTGACGATGGAGAAGCTGAAATCATCCGTTTGTCATAAAGTTGAGTTGTTAATTTGCCGTTACCATCTACTTTCAATAAAATATCTAAGTATGAAGCAGATGTGGATACATAATATATAAAGCACTAAAATCCAACAACACTCAACATCCAAAGTGTCGGAGGTAATAGTAGTTCGTGGCGTTGGTCATTTTTTAGTGATATATATATATATATATATATATATATATATATATATATATATGTGTGTGTGTGTGTGTGTGTGTATGTGTGTGTGTGTGTGTGTGTGTGTGTGTGTATGAAAGGTAAAGATAAGGAACAGTGATCAATCTCATAACTCCTATTAGCAATACAATATAGATAGTTGGGCAAAAACGGACCCCTGGACGCACCAGAGGTGGGATCAGGTGCCTTGGAGGAGTAAGTATCCCCTGTCGACCGGTCACACCCGTCGTGAGCCCTATATCCTGATCAAGTAAACAGAGTTATCCGTTGTCAAAATCAGGCCGCTAATAATGGTCTAACAATCGGTATGAAACACGTTAGACAGCATTTGACCCAATGATAGGTTGTATTGACGAACTAGATCGTTATTTATAACGACCATAGAATTTGCGAAATGCTTACTTCAATCGAGACTGGACTGTTGAAACCCCTGTACCATCAACTTGTTTGTCAGTAGCTTGCCTCGATTTAAAAACTGACTATACGCAGAACAAGTTCTTATGTATCGAATCAGTTGAGATATATATGCAGGTGATAATGGAATATTGCTAAATAAATATGGGAAGTTGACGATGGAGAAGCTGAAATCATCCTGTTTGTCATACAGTTGAGTCGTCAGTTTGCCGTTAATGTCTACTTTCAATAAAATATCTAAGTATGAAGCTAAGGTGGACGACTCTGTGGTGCCTTTTATTTTGAGCTCACAGGGATATATATATGTAACGTATTTACATTAAATTCTGGGATCGTACCTGGTCAATTCCAGGGTTTGGGGTATTCAACAATAACTAATTTAAACTAATTGGTATGATTTTAGTGGACTGCCAAAATATACAAATATCTAGGTTAATTATAATCAAACAGAGAATCACTATATCAATCTGAGGCAAGCAACGATAAACTGGTAGTGGTAACTTAACAAAATGTAGAACCCAGTCGCCCTTGGATTACCCCATATACTGTATGACCCCTTAATCAGGACGGACAGTATATGTGGTAGCCCTTCAACCACTACACTCACTATAGGATGCCTTATTCAGGACGGACAATACGTATAGCGGCCTGGACGACGGTCTGTTCAGCCAATGTGGACGACACCAAAACAAACTATGGCTAGCCTCTTTACTGGAGGTCAACCTCTTCGTGGCAGGCCAGACCTCTGATAATAACTGTAAGAACAGACGAGGAATTGTTTATCATGATAACGTTATTAGTGTACTCACTCTCGTCCTCTCTATTTGGCTGTTTCTTCTATCAGAATGACACAGACGACTGCGGAGTCTCGGTATGTATACACAAATGAGATCATGTGATGTAAACAGTGACTAATTGAGAACTCTGCATGGTCGTAGCTCAAATATCCGGAATCATTACATATATAATAAAAATATACATATAGTTCTTCTTAGATATGGTTTGAATAATGTAATCTTTCTCATGTGAAAATATTTTCTACGGTAATCTTTCCAATAATTTACCGATGTTAGTATAATTTTTGTATAAACTCTGTAGCATCATCAAGGGGCCTAGATCTAGTTTGCTCTCAACCGTGGAACAATTAAGACATTGGTTAAACTAACCAATACTGGCTACTTATCCACTGGTAAAAGTTTAGCTATCTAATAGTTTCCTAGTTTCCGATAATTAAATGAGAAACCATTGGTAAATACATTTTTCTAAGCAACGATTAATATAACATAATTCACGGGTGTTGTCCATTTTTCAGTAATGGCCGGGTACATATATGAATATAAAAATAGAACACCTCCAGTAAAATCTCTAGCAATCATCCCTGATGACACATGATTGATTTTATGTTGTTTAAAGTACACTCGAGAATATTTCACTCATATGGAGACGTTACCATTGCTGATGAAGGACTGCAAAATTTAGGCTTATACTCAGAGCTTACGGCCTTTGAGCAGGAAGGAATCTTTATCGTACCACACCTGCTTCGTCACGGGGCCTCGATTGTGTTTCTCATCAGAAAGACCTTCCCATTTAGTCTCCTCTTACGACAAGCAAGGGAAACTGAGAACCTATTCTAACCCGGATCCCTGATGAAACAAATCTGCCAGATTTTCCATGTTTCTGGGAAATTGGAGGCCAATCAGTTGTCTTTCGTTTTCCACTTTAATAACATATCTCTGTGAAACAAAATTTGGTTGTCAAGATTATTACTCTCGTCGCAAAGTCACATGTATACATATCAACTGACTATATAAAACTAAAAACAATATTGCATTTGAATTTTGTATTGACAGGGACGACTAAAATATGTGAGTCCTCGCCGCTTACAATATCCTGTAACCTGGACTATAAATACCGCTCTATTGACGGTTCCTGTAACAACTTAAATCACCCTGACAGGGGTCAAACGCATACGTCACAGAGGAGATTCCTATTGCCAGATTATGACGACGGTAAGATATACGTAGGTCTGTCTCTTAAGACGCATCTTACAATTAAAATATACTAGCGGGAAAAAGAAACTGTTTATGTTAAAAGTTAAAGGAGAATATTTTTTACATGATAAATGATAGGATTAATTATATGATAAAAATTAGTCATACACCTCTGTTGATATACGGTCTAGATAAGCTTCAGTACTAATTTGAAAACGTTAGAAATTGAAATTCCTGCCATCTATAGAGGCTGATATGATGTGGAACTTTGTTTTATTCAAGATCACAAAAATCAATAATTTTGACGTCACACCGTCTGTTCCGGTTTTGATGAAATTCTAAGATCATCAAAGATGAGCATGAAAGGTGATGATAACGAAAAGTGACAATCTCATAACTCCCTATAAGCAATACAAAATAGACAGTTGGGCAATAACGGACCCCTGGACGCACCAGAGTTGAGAGCAGGTGCCTAGGAGGAGTAAGCATCCCCTGTTGCCCGGTCACACCCGCCATGAGGTAAACAGATTTATCCGTAGTCAAGATCTGTGTGACAAGAACGACTTAACAATCGGTATGAAACACGTCAGACAGCATTTGCCACAATGATAGATTGTATAGGCAAACTAGATTGTTATAACGACCATAGAATTTGCGAAATGTTGACTTTTAAACGAGACTGTTAAAACCCTGTACCATCAACTTGTTTGTCTGTAACTTGTCTCGATTAAAAAAAACTGACCATATAGAGAACAAGTCCTTGCGTATCGAATCAGTTGAGAGATATAAACACCATGTGCAGGTGTTAGTGGAATATTGCTACATAAATATGGGAAGTAGACGATGGAGAATCTCAAATCAATCTGTTTGTCATAACGTTGAGTTGTTAGTTTGCCGTTAATATCTACTTTCAATACAATATCTAACTATGAAGCTAAAGTGGACGACTCTGTGGTGTCTTTTATTTCGAGTTCACAGGGATATATCGAATCGACATATGAATGAAAATTATTATTGTTAATAGATAAAACGTCGTCGATATATCTAAATGTCGAATTGAAGGCCACAACAAGAGATTTTTTTTCTCATGTAGAGTTCTTAGAATAAATTCTGCTTCATACGAATATAAAAACAGATCAGCTAACAAAGGAGCACAATTCATGCCCATGGGAATTCCAACCGACTGTTGGAAGACCTGATCACCAAAGACCACGAAGATATTGTCAATTAGGAACTGTAGCATATTTTTTATTTCAACTTTAGAGTACTTGTTCGTGGAATCAGAGTGGTGTTTAACAACATAATTTTTTTGAATGACTGATCACTACATATAAATATTTTGTTGACGATGTAACTGTCTATGATGTCAAAAAATCTAGTCTTTAATATATCGTGAGGAAAGGTCGTGTAAAGTGTTAAAAAGTCATACGTTTTGATGTTGATTTGAGAAGTTTTGCGATTTCAAGTTTACTAAAATTCTTTAGAATTGTTCAGAATCCGCATTTGATTTACACCACTTTTGGCATATGTAGTCGCACAGTAAGTTTGAAGTTATTCCTTCACAGCTGTTAATATTTTCGTGACGAGCAAAGATAAGGGCTTGGTAGAGCACTTACTGGATCCAAGGTATCTTTGTTTGTAAGGGTTTTTATGTAGTTTAGGAATCCAGTATAGGTACGGTAACTCATTCATCCGACCCGTTGACTGGGATATTAAATGTGTCTAAAACTGAAGCATGGTTTTGAAGAATTTCATCTTTTGAAAGGGCAGTTGGAGTATAAGTACGATTACCAAAAGTGGAATTAATGCCAAATTCGTTTAAAATACAGTTGTAATAATGAGCCTTACAAACAAAGACAATGTTGTTACTAACCTTTTCAGCTGGAACCAAAACATATTCCTCATGTAACCTATTTAATTCTTTTATCACTTCTGATTTACTAAACACAGAAGGATAGATGGTACGTATTTTTGTTTTAATATGTCTAATGCGGGATTCTAATATTACTCTTATACTACTAATCCATTCTGACAATGTATCAAGTTCTTTATCATATTTAGCCCAACGTCTGGTATAATCTTCGATAGAATTCAAAATAGAGATGAAGTTCTATCGCTAATAAATAGGTTGATGCCTTAATGCCAAGCTGTTAATTGCACTAATGCGAAGGGGATATGTGAAATTTTACGTCAGCATGTCATTATATTCATTCACACCACTATGCAGCAGTACAACACATGACCGCACACTGCACATGTTGTTAGTGACTACCGTATAATGGGTTTTTTCCGCGGGGTTATAATTTTTGCTTATTTTAGCGGTTAGGTAGCTTTTCGCCAAAATTTCAATCGCTAAATATGCACTCAATTGCAGCTTCAGTTTTTTAAAGAGAGAAAACTCTTCCCTGTCCGCCAAATTTTTTTTCGCTAAAATTATTCGCATACCTTTCAACCAGAAAATCGCCAAATTTTAGACCCGCGGAATAAACCCGTTATACGGTATCTAAAGCGGCAAAACGTGAATGTGCTACATGTGCCCTGGCTTGCAATGTCACCGGATTTATCGCCTACAGTACATGTTCAAGATGAAATGGAACGACGGTTACATAGATAACCAACTCCCACGGCTAAGTTGAACGCTTTGTGTCGTTCTTTATTGGGCACATGGCGGAGTATTCTCTTCATAGAAGCAGCAGTGCAAATGGCGGTCATACACGCTATCAAACTTGTGAAACATTTTGCACCCTCTTATTTTCAGTGGTTGTTCGTATCAACCATAATGAACATAATCCGCGATTTAATGTTTGAATTGAAAGACAATGCATTATCTTACAGTTTCATTTTCCCGCTAGCATAGTTTCAAGTACGTAAACTATTGAAAGTTTAGTATTGGTCGTTGTATGGGAACTTTATTTCTTAGATGTGAATTTATTCCTAAATGTGAAAAATGAATAGATTCGACATGTGTATAATTGATTACTAATTTGATCAAATATTTCTATTCTAACACAGGCTATGACGCTCTGAGGCACACCGGGTACATCCATTCATTACCTAGTGCTCGAGAAGTCAGTAACCTTCTGTTTCAGAATAATGACAAAACGCCCACTCTAGATCCAAAGATCAATGTGCTGCATATGTCGTTTGGCCAGTTTCTCGATCACGACCTAATCCTTACGCCAGTAACTAGTGGTAAATACTTTACCAGCTCTTTCTCTCTTTCTTTCTTTCTCGCATTCCTAGTGTAACATCTCTGCGTGAATTTTCTTTTTCATCAGGTATCTTTAGTTGTTGTGGGAGAGACAAACACAAGCCTCCGTGCATACCAATCACCATTCCACCCAATGACCCGTTCTTCAAACAGAATTGTATGCCTCTGAAACGATCAGCATCTATTCTTGTAAAACACGGAAAAGCTTGTAAGTTTGAATATGTATTGTAAATACAGCATACAAAACCATATTATGCTACACAATTTTCTTGCATTTCACACCGACGGAAAATTACTTTCTGCATCGTCACGAACAACGCCTTTCACAATGTGTCATAGCCGTGGTTGTATAATTAAGAAAGCCCTCGACATTATGAATATCCATAAATAAACCTATTGGGGAGTTCCCATAGTATTTTTGGAGGAAAAAGAGCATTATTTGATCATCGCATCAAAACGAAAAATCCAAGGAATGCCGATTTGTAAAAGCTGACATAGTATGTTTATTGATACACAATTTGCAAACAGAATCTCTGCTGTTAAGGCTGATTTCATTTCATAGGTCTAGCTATATACTTATATACTATATAATTTGTAAACAAACGCTGCAACGTTTAACCTGTGGGTGCAGCCATTAAAGTATCGAAATTATATTATCATGACTCTATTTGGTCAATAAATGATTGTGTAATTTTATAGATATTCATAAAAATCGAGGGTTTCGCTGATCATAAAGCCACGGTTTGAGGTAGTGTAGGTACTCCCGGACTCAGTAAGCACGGCTGCGACTACTTACTTTCTGATACACCCGAATATTTGATAATTTCAAAACAAAATACATTTACACCTCCATTTTATTCTCTCTTTTTTTTTTTTTTTATCAATGATCGCAACAGGTACTTATCAAAATAATTCATATTTACATGCTCTTTCCGTTCATTTGTACAAGGTATGTTCTTTTAATTCAGGATTCATTTTAACAGTATTCAGAGTAGATATGAGATAAGTCTTACTTACGCTAATCTTTCAGGTGTTCGAGAGCAAATTAACGACGTTACATCATATGTCGACGCATCAAACGTATATGGATCTAGTGAGAAAAAAGCTAGAAACCTGAGAACTTTCAAGAGTGGTATTTTTACGTCATTTTCTGTTCCTATAAATACCGACCATATCATCCAATATATCACCACAAGTAATCTTTAAAACCACGAAATATATTGTAACTCTGTACCAGGGTATATTTGTTAGTCAAACAAATTCACGATCCAGATAAACTCCAAATGATAGGCCATAGGAGTTTTCTTGATGAATGAAAAAGATTTCTGTTTTAAGGTACACTGCGACAAGAGAAGAAAGGCTTGCCCAAAGGTGGTAAAAAGCCCTGTGTCTTTGAGGATTCTGTTCATGACTACTGTCAGGAGGCAGGTAAACTAAAAGTAGACCGTAGCAAGGTATTGTGAAAAACCCAAATTCTCGTTAACAAACAGTGAGCACACTTTGCAAATGAAGTAATTCGTTTCAGCTGATAGCCTGAATCAGGTGAGAATACCCGAATATCAGGGGAAATGCAATCATTCTTCAAGGAGGTTATTTTCATAAGATAAGGCTTCCACAGAAATGTCAGGAATTCAAAATACTGGATACTAGTATACCAACAATAAAAATATATATGTAGCGAGGTCTCTCCATGCCCTTGAAGAAATTTTCCTATCACCATATCAAAGTATTTCGCAAACAGTACGAACATCAACCATATGTCCAAAATTGGAATTGTCAATCTTCGTGATTTTTGTCTTTAAAAACCCAACTATGGTATCAAGTAATCTTTGTGTGTGAGCTGATTATGACATCACTCTAACTCACACATCATGTTCTCTTGCGGCTTTATGCATGTCTATTCTGTATGCCGGTTTAAGAAATGGGCAATATATTGTAGATAGTTCAGCGCTGAGTGCATTGCTATTTCAGGTGACAAACGGGTGAATGTTGTTCCAAACCTTGGATCTATGCATCTTCTTTTCGTTCGATATCACAATTATATTGCCGGCAAAATGGCTAAATTGAATCCATTATGGGATGACGAAAAACTCTATCAAGAAACTCGTGTCATAGTGACCGCTGTTATACAACACGTGGTTTACCGTGAATACCTGCCCTTAGTTCTAGGACACGACGTAATGATGCAGTATGAGCTTTTTCCTATGCCTCACGGTTTTGATTCGGTTTATGACGAGGAGATCGATGCCTCTACAAGGAACGTTTTTGGTGCCGCGGCCTTCCGTTTCGGACATTCCCAGATACCAAATCATCAAAAGCAATTCAATAAAGCTTACTCTAGCATTGTAAACAAGAACATTGAAGATACATATCATAATCCACACATGTGTATCGCGAAAGGAGGAAAGGGCTGCGATGGTGTTCTTAGATGGGAGCTTGCAGAACAGACAACAAAATCGGACGGGTAAATATATAAGTTTTTGATAAAACTTAATGCTTTTGAAAAAGATGTAATATAAAGTTGGTTTTTTTTTGTTTTATAGAGTGTTCGAGAGTGGTATCAGAGACAAGCTATTCATGACATCGGCTGGTGCAAGTCTGGATCTTCCCGCGATAAATTTGCAACGCGGAAGGGACCACGGAATCCCACCTTATTGGAAATGGAGGAGATTTTGCGGATTGTGTCCGGATTCTCTGTCAGATCACACAGACGCCAACAAAGACAAACTGCTGAAAGTCTATAAGTTTGTAAACATTTAATCATATATGCCATACAAATAAATTTGTTAAATTTACAAAGCAAATGGAAATATAAAAACTTTTAAATATAAAATCTTCATATTTTATTCATGTATTAAATCATTTTGCGCATTTGAATAGTAGATGAATATTTTCAATTGAATAATGTGCTATTGGTAATTAATCTTGAAATTTTCAATTAATCTTATCCATAATTTTCTTTAGAATACTCTGTCTTTTTCTCCAGGAATATACACGAAATAGAGCTCTACGCTGGTGCCATGACCGAGAAACCGGTAAATGACGGACTGGTAGGTCCTACATTTGCCTGTCTCATAGGAAAGCAATTCTCTCTCTACAAGAAAGGAGACAGATTTTGGTATGAGAACGAACGCACTAACGGATTTACCAAAGGTTGGTGAAAAGGATTTACTAAAGAAATCTCTTATTTTCCACATTTAGCAAACGCCTACTTCATTTTAAGAACATATCCTAACATTATCTTTTGTTTCGATGTTGTTTTACTTCCTCATTCATGTTAAGACATCGTAGGTAAAATGCCATACATATTGGCCTATGTGTGGTATCCAAGGCAACAGCAGTGAGGGTACTTTCTTTATCGTGTCAATCTAAGTTCATATCCGAAAGATCCGCTTCTAATACCGGGCATTTGGCGAAAGAACGGTCACAACTTATGTTAAAGGTCTTGGGTTGAAGCGGCACCAAAATACCCAATAGAACCCAAGATGTCTCTGTAGCAAAGCACTCAAACCTTTAGACAACCTTGTGCCAATTATGTTTTGCAGGCGTCGATTTGAAAATTTTAGATAATTTGATGTGTCATAGAATGCATTTCCGTGTTTAATTGCATGTACTTTTTAACCCATACTAGACCAACTGAAAGAGATAAAGAAGACCACTCTGTCGTCAGTCATCTGTCAGACTATGGAGGTGGACACCATAACTCCTAATGCCTTCCTCGTGGAGAGCAGCACGTAAGTAAAGTTTATATATATATATATATATATATATATATATCCAATATGCTTCATGATTGTCTTTGGGATTATAAGATCGAACCTTGCAAGTAGCTCAACCCGAAGTTTTACCATTTTGCGGACCTTCTCCGATGTTACAGGGTTTGTGTTTTCCGTATCAGAAATTGTTTTCTTGTAATTCATATTTAGCATTAAAACCTTTTTACTAACGATGATAGAAAATGTTTTGTTATTTTTTTATTTCAAGTTTGAAGACGTTAACTTTGATTGCCAAACTTAGAAATCCGGCACTCTTACAACAGAAAATGTTTGATGAAAACATATTTCTTTTACAGTAATAAAAGAATAAAGTGCAAATCAATGACACATCCGGAATGGTTGCCGTGGTGGGATATAGAGGATCCCGTGAAGTGTGATTGATCATATCCATCGCAGACATATAAGAACAAATGCTAAAAAAGATTAAAGAAATTTATTTAGATCTATTTTGAAAGTATTCAATTTCATATGCATGGGTTGATACATGTTGATTCAATATAATAATCCCTGAGAACTCGAAATAAAAGACACCACAGAGTCGTCCACTTCTGCTTCATACTTAGATATTTCATTGAAAGTAGATATTAACGGCAAACTAACAACTAAAATTTATAACAAAGGGGATGATTTTAGCTTCTCCATCGTCAACTTCACATATTTATTTAGCAATATTCCATTATCACCTGCATATGGTGTTTATATCTCTCAACTGATTCAAAGAGTTAAGACTTGTATGAAAGCTTCTTGACATAGTGCAAATTCAGATTTGTTAAAATCATGACCCCCATGGGTAGGTTGGGGTCATATTAGAGGATCAAAGTTTTACATGCATATATATATGGGTAAAATCTTTTAAAATCTTCTCTAGAACCACTGGACTAGGAAAGTACATGAAAGCTTCCTGACATAGTGCAGATTCAAGTTTGATAAAATCATAGCCCCGGGGGTAGGATGGGATCACAATATGGGATCAAAGTTTTACAAACAAATGTATAGGGAAAATCTTCAAAAAAGTTCTTCTCAAGAACCATTGGGCCAGGAAAGTACAAATTTACACGAAAGCTTCCTTGAATAGTGCAAATTCAAGTTGTTAAAATCATACCCCCGGGGGCATGATAGGGGGTAACAGATTTACATACAAATATATAGAGAAAACCTTAAAAGAACCATTGGGCCAGAGAAGTTTAGATTTACATGAAAGCTTCCATTGCAGATTCAAGTTTGTAAAAACCATGCCCCCTCCCCGGGTGTAGATTTGGGCCACAATAGGGTTCAAAGATTTAAATACGAATATATAGGGAAAATCTTTAAATATGGATCATGGTGACTCAGGTGAAGGATGTGGGCCTTGAGCGTCTTGTCAAATAATCTTCTCACTGTTTTCTTTTACATGCGAATATTTTCAAGCATGTGATTAAGGGAAAATTTATATCTTTAAAAACTAATTAATCTGCTTTAAAGTAATGCTGTATAAAAATAATACATGGACATCGGATCATACAGCTTTAAAGGGCAATAACTCTTGACAAAGTATCAAGTTTGTTAACCATTTCATTCAACAATCAAAAGGTACATATACTAATTCAAACGACAAATATGAATTCTGATTAAAATATATATATATATATATATATATATATATATATATATGGTAATTAAACCTTAGCTATTGGAATTACCAGATAAATATTTCAATTTAGAAGACAATACACCAGTTTAAAAACAACATAAACATTTACCTTACCACAGGCAATGTGCCTGAAGGCTCAATGCTCAATACACTTGATAAAGAATGAATGCATGTATGGACCAGCACCTATATATTACAAAGCATTCACGAAATAAGGGTGTAGACAAATACTTTCAAGCTTGTCATCACCTTATAAGAAAATGTACTATTATGGCTTAATTGAACTACTAAAGTTTATATAAACTTTTCTTTTAGTTTTCTGTTAGTTCAATTTCTCAGTTGAAATTGTATTAGATCATATTAGTAAAAGGAAGAGTAAAACCTGACCTGACCAATGAACTCACTCTCACTATGATATCAAAGATATACAGGGGCCAAGAAAAGTATAACCACACAATCAAATACACACCGATCTTACTCACACACGACACATAAAGGACAGCTCAAAAGTAACTTAATGATTTTAAAACACATTCCTTTACATTCAAATCACCTTGTACCACATCAAACCATTAAAATGTATGATGGAACATTCTTTCTACTCACTAAGTAGTTAGATTAACACATATATTAATAGTTCAATTCATCCTGAAATCACATTGCATGTAGTGTTACAGGAATTAATCTTAAAATACATTAAAATATTGATTATACACATATTGCAATCATGTATTAAGTAACTAGAAGTGCATATATTTTTGTGAAATCCAATTAGATGGTATCTGCAAAAATCTCCCTTGCTGTAGAATGCAACTGAATGGTGTTGACAGATGTCAGATGAAATTAATTTTGTAAATTACGTAGAATTTAAAGTCCACAGAACACATGTTCAAATTAATAGGAATACAAAAATCCTAATGCAGTACTTGAAATTTATGTCATCGTAAAAATATCTCAAATATTAGGAAGATATGTTAGACCTAGTACTTTTGAATAGAAAAACTGTTGACAATAAGAGTATACAGTACACAATGAAAAAATCAAATAGTTTTGAAATCTGTACATTCCGTTCATAAGACTAGATGCTGTATTACTTCAAAGAAATTGGAAGACACAATATGCAATCTAAAGCATTTATTTAAAAACGTGTAGTACATAAAAATTAACTACATGTACATTTATTATACAATATCATATGTGATGAATGAGACCGATTCAATGCTTACTATCAGTTATTCTTGGCAATGAGTACCATGAACATAATTAACTCAAACAGTGGTGGAAAAGGCTAAGCTAAGTTCACTTGCATTTTCATACAACCAAAGGTAGCTCTTATTAAAACCTTTAAATATGACATTATTATATGACAAAGATTCAGGAGAATGAATGACAAAATAGGATATTAGGTGGATTATTAATTACTCTCAGAGGAACATCAACCAGAGGGTGGAGATACTGATTGCACATTGAGGTCAAACAGGGTTAGAGTGGTATATTCTATAAAACATGTGACCTTCACCTTTGAATAAATGACCCTTAAATTTAAAGCTGTCTTCCTCTATCAGATATTCATATGCAAAATATCAATGTTCTGTGTTGTACCCTACTCCGAATATTCAGGAAATGTTTACATAAATTATCATTGTGAC
Organism: Ostrea edulis; assembly: GCF_947568905.1. NCBI lineage: Eukaryota > Metazoa > Mollusca > Bivalvia > Ostreida > Ostreidae > Ostrea > Ostrea edulis. The sequence goes on along the minus strand of NC_079165.1, from coordinate 80,760,505 downwards.
CTTGACCTTTCTATCGACCTAAACATGTCTTTCTCTATCCACAATATATATGAATATGATGTATGAAAGTTCTGTATTTTTAGAATTACTCAAGATTTCGAGGAAGGGAAAAGTTTAAAAGAATATATAATTATGTAAATTTTATCCGTGACCTTGACGTTTGAGCATGCAATCAACCCAAAAAGATATATGTGACCTCAGCTATTCATCAAAGAACTCAATATATAAATATATGCATTTGGTTTGATTGTTTTATATGTAAAGCGCTTTGGGGTGATTGTCTTGGTTAAATAAAGCGCTATATAAATGTACAATAATAATAATTTTACAATTTTCTCCTTCATTGGTGACAAGTGAACAAGTACGCTTATAATGGTCAAATCAAATGTAGACGCCACCATGCCAAGAATGACTGAAACTGTATAATACATTATTTGTAAAATACGGTCATTGATTAGCATATCAAATTATCAAGGGGAATCGTTTTATTTTGACATTCAGTTGCTACATGTAAGGCCGTATATAATGTCAATAATATGTCGTTGATATAAATATTGAACATAAGCATCGCTTACATTGTATACAAAATCCGAAATCACCCTGCCAGTTCACTATACCTTCCTCTGTATCATGCCCCAGAGGACAGACCACAAAGTGTTGGTTCCATACTGTTGCGCAGCTGCGTCTCTACTGGGGTAGATGAGGGAGGTTTACCCCCCCCCCCCTCGGCCAGATGAAGGCCTGCGCATTCCGTCTGATTTTCTTTTGCTGTAAAATATATAATACATTATAAGTATAATGTATAACACCTATGTATTTGTAAATACACAATGTAGGCCCAGTCATAGTTGAAATTATTCAAATTAACACTATAAGCTTATCAAACCTTTTCCTTCTAAATTCAAAAATTTTAAATCCAATATAGCGATTAGATAGGCAATGTCTATTTTTCGTGGTAGTCCCACGAATTGGAATTCCCGGATGCGATCAACAGTCTGTTCAAAATCTAATCATAGCAAGTAAGAGAAGCAACTCTATTGACGTTATCACTCTCAACAATTTAACAACCGGTGTGTTATATAGACTGGATACGTAAACCGGAAGTACGGGGTTCTCCATAGAGTCTGAGGTCGCTTATATCACATCAAACAAAAACTCAGTTGAACAAGATGTGTTTGTGAAACACAAATGTCCCCGATAATGGCCAATTCCGAAGATGGCCAAGGTCACAAGTGCAAATATCTTGATACCAGTAGAAAGATCTTGTCAAAAGAAATGCTCATGTACAATATGAAAGCTCTATTATTTACCATTTAGAAGTTATGACCAATGTAAAAAAAATAAAAAAAATAAAAGTAGGTCAAATGTCAAGGTCAAAAGGTTCAATACCAACGGAAAGGTCTTGTAACAAGGAATACTCATGTGAAATATCAAAGCTCTATCACTTACTGTTCAAAAGTTATTAGCAAGGTTAAAGTTTCAGACAGAATTACAGAATGACAGACAGGACAAAAACAATATGCCCCCCCCCCCCCCGATCTTCGATCTCGGGGGCATAAAAATAAACTCAACTCCTCTGAGAATAGACTGGGTTTGTTTCGAGAAATGCAATTTCAGTAAAATTTGAGCTGTGTTTAAGGTAGCTCATTACACATGACACAAAAAATTATTTATCTGCAATCATTGTCTTTATAATCCTTAAGTCAGATTCTCACACTGAATCTGTTAAACACGCATCCGTTTCACAGCTAAAGCTGTAACACTGTACTGATTAGCAGCCTGACCTCAATATGCATATTCTAAACCCCAGAGATCGGAAACAGTCGGGGTGACATCAGAGATGAGCTACAGCACAGAGATGATATATGCTTCTACAGAAGAGATACTATAAATCTTTCTTATCACTAATCAAAGACAAACAGTTTCCCTAATTACCAGTAATGGGTTAAATGCTGTCATAAACAAAGAACATGCACACTCATATTTCTTTGTATCTAAAGAGTTATTCATATAGTTTGTAAGGATGCCGTATTGTGCTGTTTATAATTGTTCAACCTCTTCAAAAGTGGACAAAAATGTGTCATTTTTTCGCTTCCCCAAAGATGCAGGTCTTCAAAAAGCATGGGTACATTACTGTCATAGAAGAGACCTAACATTAACCAAATACAGTAAAATATGTGAGAAACACTTTACGCCAGATCAGTATTCTCGTTATCCACCCCGGTTAGCTGAATTAGGTTATCATAATGCTCGTGCTCAGTTAAAAGATGATGCTGTACCCGATGCTGAGTGGCCTACCCAAGGTGAATGTTCAACTTCATCAAATACTGAGAAAAAAAACCATCTGGGTATGGTGCATATAGAAAGCGACAAATACTTCAGGTAAAAAAACTAATTTTTTTTTTACAATATGATTACATATGTGCTGCAAGTTAACTGCTTTTTACTATTCGTATTTTGTATCAGGATTCAAATTTAAATTTGGGGAGGGGGTGCAATTTGCTAGAGAAAATTGTTACCAAAAGAAAACAAAGATCATTTTTTATAATCCCTGTCTTATGGGTAAACGGGAAAAAAGTCACAGGAAAAAAAAGTCACAATCTGGGTAGGAAAAAAAGTCACAGGAAAGTAAGTCACAGGAAAAAAAGTCACAATATGTAGAAAGAGTGTCTATGACCACACCTAGCAAAAAAGTCACAATTTCTTTTGTTCAAAATTTTTGATTGTTTTTGCCTATACCAAGGAAAAAAAGTCACAATATTTATAAAGAGTGACTTTGACCATACGTAGGAAAAATAAAGCACCGATGAATAGTTAACATTTGCTTAAAAAAAACCCCATATTTTTTCCTTCATCCTATGTATGGCTTCAAAGATTGTAAACTGATGCCAGTTTGTCTACTTATACAGGGAATACACTGTCTAGAAAAGGGGAAAGGTGCCTTGTGAAGCCACTAATTAATCTCAACAGTCCCTGTCAACAACTGTTGTAAATACTTAAAAGTTAATTTTTATTGGGTTTATTTGTTTGTTACAAATGATTAAAAAAAACCATGGAATCTTCTAACTTTGAATCAAATTTAAGTAAAACTTTTCTCCTTATATAATAATTGACTTTTATATATATATATATGTGTGTGTGTGTGTGTGTGTGTGTGTAGTTTTCTTTCAAAATATATATACTGTGACTTTCTCCCCCTTTGTATAAGTGACCCTTTTCTATCAAAATATATACTATGAATTTTCCCCTATACATATAATATAATATATATTGTGACTTTTTTTCATACATCTATGTGATCTTTATACAAAATATATATTGTGACTTTTTTTTCCTGTGACTTATTTTCCTGTGATTTTTCATCCGTGACTTTTTTTCCTACATTCGTTTTATGGTAGGTTTCTTACATTATTGATATGTGACATACATTTTTATAGATAAGGGGTTCAGAATGCCATGATGTCAATTCATTAGACATATACGGAATTTTTGTTGATTTTTTCCCAATATATACATGATATACATACTGGTACATATTTATATATGTTTAGCAATTTAGAGCTTGGGGGGAAGGAGGATCAACAACCTAAATCTGCTGCAAATTTGAATATCAAAGTTTAAGTTTATTACATGATTTCCAATAATATTTTACTGCAATTGAATTTTGTTATTTCTTAAATAAATCAGAGTTCTGATAAGTCTTCAGCCATTGTATTGAATACGTTACGGTGAGAATTTGCAAGAAGCTCACCTCTGACGTATATAACACACACGTGACTCTTATCTCATTAACTGTCGGCATTGCTCGGAGAACTGCTTTGGCTGGTGTTTACAGATTACTATTTCCAGCTGTGCCTTGTTATCAGATGCTTGTTTAACAGATTCAGTGTGAGAATCTGACTTAAGGATTATAAAGACAATGATTACAGACAAATAATTTTTTGTGTCATGTGTCCTTTAATGGCTCGATAAAACACCTCTTATGAAGTATGATTTCACCATTGAAAGAGTGATACAAGCTCAAGAGTGATTATTTGTGATTTTGCCCGGAATGATAAATAAGAGTGTTTTGTTTGCATATAAGAGATTCTTGAGTCCAAATTTGACTGTGATTTGGTGCATGTTATGAATATACGATTGTGTACATAAAAAGGCCCAAAAAATTCTGATTTAAATGCGTCTTGAATCAAGCTTGATCTATGTTTTGAATAAGTTAAATGCATGCCAAATATAATATCTCAACTTAAATCAAAGTTATTTCTTATTCTATATCATAATTACGTCATGAATAAGAGTTTTTCCCGGCTTTTTTTCAAAAAGTGCTTGATAACTGTTTTCATCCACATTATTGCTTAGGAAAAGGGGTGCCCATCCATCGAGCAAAATGAAACTAATATATATATATGAAAAAGAAGAACTTGATACATTGTCAGAATGGGTTAAAAGCATAAGAGGGATATTAAAATCCCGCATTAAACACATGAAAACAAAAGTACGTACCATCTATCCTTCTGTGTTTAGTAAACCAGAAGTGATAAAAGAATTAAAAAGGTTACATGAGGAATATGTTTTGGTTCCAGCTGACAAAGCTAGTAACAACATTGTCTTTGTTTGTAAGGCTCATTATTACAACTGTATTTTAAACGAACTTGGCATTAATTCCACTTTTGGTAACCATACTTATACTCCAACTGCCCTTTCAAAAGATGAAATTCTTCAAAACCATGCTTCAGTTTTAGACACATTTAATATCCCAGTCAATGGGTCGAATGAATATGAGTTACCGTACCTATACTGGATTCCTAAACTACATAAAAACCCTTACAAAAAAAGATGCATTGATGGATCCAGTAAGTGCTCTACCAAGCCCCTATCTTTGGTTCTCACGAAAATATTAACAGCTGTGAAGGAGAAACTTCAAACTTACTGTGCGACTACATATGCCAGAAGTGGTGCTAATCACATGTGGATTCTAAAAAATTCTAAAGAACTTATACTAAACTTGAAATCGCAGAATTTTTCCCAAATCAATAACATTAAAACCTATGACTTTTCAACACCATACACGACCATTTCTCACGATAAATTAAAGACTAGACTTTTTGACATCATAGACAGTTGCTTCTTCAACAAAAACGGAAAACAGAAATATTCATATCTAGTGATCAGTCATTCAAAAACTTACTTTGTTAAACACCACTCTGATTCCACGCACAAGTATTCTGAAGTTGAAATAAAAAATATGCTAGAGTTCCTCATTGACAATATCTTCGTGGTCTTTGGTGATCAGGTCTTCCAACAGTTTGTTGGAATTCCCATGGGCACGAATTGTGCTCCTTTGTTGGCTGACCTGTTTCTATATTCATATGAAGCAGAATTTATTCAAAAACTTCTACGCGAGAAGACAAAATCTCTCGCTGTGGCCTTCAATTCAACATTTAGATATATCGATGACGTTTTGTCTATTAACAATAATAGCTTTCATTCATATGTCGATTTGATCTATCCCTGTGAGCTCGAAATAAAGGACACCACAGAGTCGTCCACTTCTGCTTCATACTTAGATATCTTATTGAAAGTAGACATTAACGGCAAACTGACAACTCAACTGTATGACAAGCGGGATGACTTCATCTTCTCCATCGTCAACTTCCCATATCTATTTAGCAATATTCCATTATCACCTGCATATGGTGTTTATATATCTCAACTGATTCGATATGCAAGAGCTTGTTCTGCGTATAGTCAGTCTTTAAATCGAGGTAAGCTACTGACAAACAAGTTGACGGTACAGGGGTTTCAACAGTTTCGATGGAAGTCAGCATTTCGCAAATTCTATGGTCGTTGTGGCGATCTAGTTCGTCAATACAACCTCGCATTGGGTCAAATGCTGTCTGACGTGTTTCATACCGATTGTTAAGTCGGTCTTGGCACACTGATTTTGACTGCGGATGGCTCTGTTTGCCTGATCAGTATATAGGGCTCACGGCGGGTGTGACCGGTCAACAGGGGATGCTTACTCCTCCTAGGCACCTGATCCAACCTCTGGTGTGTCCAGGGGTCCGTGTTTGCCCAACTGTCTATTTTGTATTGCTTATAGGAGTTATGAGATTGATCACTGTTCGTTATCTTCACCTTGCATATATTGTGTATTAAGAGAAGATGATAAATGTATTTAAATATAAAATTGCTCGACGCATGGGATGTATGTTTTCTGAAAGGAAAACTCTCTAA
>NC_079165.1:80691771-80749271 GCF_947568905.1 Ostrea edulis | reverse complement strand
TACATAAGTACATGGAAACATCCACATGATTAAGTGTAACTAAAGTGGTACCCAAAGCTTCGATGACCAGCATTAAGAGTTATTACATCAAAGGGTGACCAGAAGTAACCCTTGTATGATCATTACATCAATGGTAATTCATTAAAACAAACAATATTTGAAATATCTATAATTATTTTATTTGCACCATAAACGTTAGCATGAAATATTAAACTTAAAGTCAGCTAAATACTAAAAGTGGTTATGCTTAAATTCATCCTCCGTCTCAAGTCCCTACCAAAGAAGTCATGGGAAATGAAATCATTCACTTCTAACGTATGATATTCTCTCCATCAAATCTTTATCAATGTTATAATAGAGAAGTACAACACGCTGTGATATTAAAAAAGTCTCAAATTGAATAAAGTTGCATGCATTGTCTGTGGTGAATAATACCATCAGTTTGTGAAGTGAATATAATCCCAACGCCTTGTTGTTTATGTATGACACATGGTACGTCGTTAAATGCACAACGACAATGCCACAGTGCATTGTACCATATTAAATGAAACAGGAAAAAGTATTAACACCCCAACCCCATCCGGACAGATTAGTGATGTATTTGGACGTAACAAGTCATGATAATTTACTTTCAAAGTTCGTTTAAAATGGAGTTAACAAAATGTCAATGGTCACATTGAAAACCTTGCAAAACCCCGCAGTAAATGAACAATGTTTTAAACTCTGCGGAGTCCCGCGGTGAATGATCAGTGTATTAAATTCTACGGAGTCCCGTAATGAATGATTAATGTTATAAAATTTAATTCTACAGTGTCCCGCAGTGAATGGTCAGTGTTTTAAATTCTACAGAGTCCCGGAAGTGAATGACCAATGCTATAAACTATGTAGAGTCCCGCAGTGAATGATCAATGCTATAAACTATGTAGAGTCCCGCAGTAAATGATTGATTGATTATTGTTTAACGTCCTTCTCGAGAATATTTCACTCATATGGAGACGTCACCACTGCCGGTAAAGGGCTGCAAAATTTAGGCCTATGCTCGGCGCTTATGGCCATTGAGCAGGGAGGGATCTTTATCGTGCCACACCTGTTGTGACACGGGACCTCGGTTTTTGCGGTCTCATCCGAAGGACCGCCCCATTTAGTCGCCTCTTACGACAAGCAAGGGGTACTGAGGACCTATTCTAACCCGGATCCCCGCGGGATCCGCAGTAAATGATCAATGTTATAAACTCTGCAGAGTCCCGCAGTAAATGGTCAATGTTATGAACTATGTAGAGTCCCGCAGTAAATGGTCAATGTTATAAACTATGTAGAGCCCTGCAGTGAATGTCAATGGTATAGACTATGTAGATTCCTGCAATGAATGATCAATGTTAAAAACTCTGCAGAGTCCCGCAGTAAATGTTTACTGTTATAAACTCTACAGAGTCCCGTAGTGAATGATTAATGTCATAAATTCTACATAGTCCCGCAGTGAATGATCAATGTTATAAACTCTACAGAGTCCCGCAGTAAATGGTCAAAGTTATAAACTCTGCGGAGTTCCGCAGTGAATGATCAATGTTATAAATTAGGCTGGCGGAACTCCATTGGCTTCCCATCCATTACCGACTCCAATTCAAGATTTTGACCTATACAAAATATTTCTTCCACGCCGTCATACATCGCAAGTCTTTTAAATGAACACAAGCCAAGTCGACCATTACGTTCAGAATCGAAGTCGCGACTTATGGTGCCAAAATTCAGACCCAAACTACGGACAACGTCAATTTAGCTGCAATACATCTCTGGGATGACCTTCCAGATGACATCAAGAAGTCAACATCTCTTGAAATTTTCAAAAAACGTCTTAAAACTAAGTTTTTAAAATTAGCTTTTTAGATTCTAACATATATAAAACTGTGACTGTTTTAGTTATCAAATCAAATCAAAATAAAAAGGGGGGGGACAATTCAAACAAACAACAAAACAAAACAACAACAACAACAACAAAAACCCGAAAAATTAAAAATATTCAAAATAGTTCTTTATTTTGATAATTTTACAGATATAAGATCTTACATCATTCTGTCATTCAATTTCATTTAATTGTTTTATTATTGCATTTCTCTTCTTACCCTTGTAAAACGCCTTAGAGTAATATGTTTTATATAAGGTGTGATATAATTTTTTTGATCATTATATTATCATTATTACATCTATAGTGACGGCGGGTATACCTGTGTAGAATCAATACATTAACGAGTTGGGAAAATTCTCCTGTACCGAGATGGTCTCACAAATTTTTATTTACGTTCTATACAATCGATGAAGTTTATTCATATGTAAGTATTGAAACAAAACATATCACTCCATCAGGAAATGAAATACAGAATGATAATAATAGAAATATTCAAAACAGAATGAATATTGGAGCATGTCGAACTGCCGAAAGATTTGTCTTTCGACAATGACAATGTCATACAGAAAGTAGGTACATTCCCACCTTTTCTAATAGAAGAGTTCCACTTGCATTTGTTATTACGCACACTCTTTGGAAATATAAGAACTACTTCTAGTATCACAGAGTTTAAGTGGAAATGTTCATCTTAAATCTATTTTGTTTCACGGAGACATTTTTTCTGAAATTCGGGGATACCCCCCATTTAATGCTAAAATGATATAAATTGCTTATTGCTTGATTTAAACTCAAATTACTTTGGCTAATTCTTGTCAATACATATCTTTCAAACATATTTTTAAAAATGTTTGAATCAAGACATAAATTCCAATTGGTTTTATTATATATTTGAATAACTTAATTTTATCGATCTTTCACGCAACACCTTCAGGGAAATTAATATGAGACGTGCAACACCTTCTTACTATATTATATAGTTTGGTATATTGACAATACTTTGATATGGGATTGCAACATGAAACTTTAATATAACACTCTTACCTTAAATGTTCTATATTGATTTACGATATCACAAACGGACACAGTGCATTTGCTACCTCTTTGAATTTTATTCAAGTGCAAATTAAATTTGTTCATTATACAAGTTTGGATGCACCTGCCACATACCGTTGTGTTATCTGCTCGATAAAAAGACTTTTTACTTTTGCATGTTAATGCTTGCAAATGGATTTTTAATGATATTTGAAATAGTAAAAACGCTATTTTGAAATAGAGCTCTTCTAATATACAACATATGCTATAGACTGAATAGCTTTCAAGAAATGGTGGTAATATGTTGATATTTATCCCAATGTAAAATGGATGCATTAAAAGAAGGTTTGGGTTAACATATGTTCAAATAGTATTTACATTCATTTTCAACAGGACACTTGCTATTTTCTCCCTACGAAGAAAAGAGTTAAAGCTGTTTAAGAAGTTAAGGAAAACAAAACATTTAGTAAAAATTAATGTTGAGAACTAAAGATGCTCCCAACAAATCTGGGATTTGAACGGGAACAAGAGTACAGAGGGATTTCGATATTGACTTTGTACATGTACATTCAATAAAGCATGATGACAACACAGAATTTACACTAAACTTCGAACAAAAGCATTCATGTACGATTAGAGTATTAAGAATTTTTTAAAAACTTCATTTTTGGTTGTTTACAAGTATCCCTGAATGTGGTTGATACCTCATGTCCTATTGGATATGATACAGGGTAACTCATTGTATGAGAACTGAACTGTATTGTTTCAATATATGAAATAATTTCGTGTAAAGTTGTAAGAAAGGCGAAGATAACGAACAGTGATCAATCTCATAACTCCTAGAAGAATGTTTCTGTGGTAAGATGAATGTACGACATGTCCGAATCGAATAAAACTTTTACAGATTAGACATAGTGTACAATTAAGAGCTTCATGAAGTCAGTCAGCGTGAAGCATCGCGGTGCATACCCTCATGTATTTTTAAAATTGAAATTCAATTAATGGATCTACATTCTACGTATGAATTCCCAGTTGCTGACATAGACGTACTACATTTATCAAGATTCATAAGCGCATTGTTCACAGTTACGTCGCATTCATGACGATATGATTGATTTGATTGTATCTTGTTTAACGTTTTTCAATCATATGGAGACGTCACCAAGACCGGTGAAAGGCATCATATTTAGGCCTTTGCTCGGCGCTTTCGGTCATTGAGCAGTGAGGGTTTTTTAGTGTACCACACCTACTGTGACACGGGACATACGTTTTTTAATGTCATTTCCGAGGACCCGTGACATTCACACCTAATGCCGAGCGTTTGGCGATATAACTGTCACTACCTGTTTTAACGACTTAGGTCTGTCGCGGCCGGGATTCGAGGATTCGAGCCCCGGCCTCCCGCATGCAGGGCAAACGCTCTAACCTCTAGACCACCGCGGCGGTCCTAAGGTTATGACCATAAGAAGTAGTAAAGGTATCAAAGGCGAAAGCATTGGAAATATAAATATTCTAACATTAATTATATACACAGTGTATATTTGGAAGCAATAAATGATAAACGTTTTATGCCCGCCATGAATATGGCCTGGGCATATCGTCTTTTTGATATCCGTCTTCCGTCCTTCTGTCCTTCCGTCACACTCTGCGTTTAGCTCAGTTTCAAAGAAAATATTCAAGATATTTTTATCAAACATTATATGCTAATAAATATTGGTGACATTCAACTGCATCAATATTTTACCTTGAGATAGCCTTTGACCTTGACCTCACTTTTCCATATTCGGTGTTTAGTTTAATTTCAAAGCAACCATTGACAATATTTTTATGAAAACTCTTACATTGATACATATTAGTGGTAGCTATTCAACTGTGGCATTGTTTTTTTTTTTACTTTGACTTTCCATGTGACATTGACCTCACCATACCCAGGTTAGCAGTTTCAAGTTTTGCCTCTTTCTGAATATGGCGGGGGCATGTATTGTTTGTAATGTCTGTTTGTGATATTCATTTATACAAATAAGGATCTGCATTTCATGTGAATATGAATTGCTTTTTATTTTCTTTTGTTAAAAGTAATTTTGAATAATGATAACCTTTCTATTCATAGCTAAACAACATTTAATCAATGCAAAATTGGTATTGATATCATTTGATAAATTTCAATTTCAATAGTATTCACAGTGAAATGAATGGGTGATAATTGAGGCCAAAAAAAAAAAAAAAATAAAACATTTCAAAAAGGTGACATCATAGAAATAATGCATTAGATTAATAAGGTAGTGTTTCAAAGGTTTTCTTTTTTATTCATGTGTGATGTGCCTTGTAAACAACTGATATATATTAACTGTATTAAAGCTTTTAGAGTAAATAACAATAGAGATGAGTGGTTCAAAGGTTCTCTTTATTTTATATAATTGAGCCGTTCTTAGCAAAAAGGGCCCTTAAGTATATTAATGTTAATGTGTGAATTATAGAGAACATCCCTCAATATGTTAGAGCAATGTTGATTGTCGTTACAATATTACAGTCAATCAAAGATGACAACCAACTCGTGATTGGTAATCATGACTTTTTTCTTTACAATGCAAAAAATGACATTACGTTTTTTTTCATTATGACTTTTTTGAAAAAAAAAAAAACATTGTTGGATAAGATAAGGGCCTTTTTTGCTAGGAACTGCTCATATAGTTGTGATATGACTTGCACACAACTCAGAATTACCAGTATAGAAAGCTAGCATCACACCAAACTAAGGTCACTTAAGGAGGTATGCTACACCAAAGAAATTTAACATCGATGAAAAGTGGAGAATATGTCCAACAATATTTTGAAATTGAAAATTTCAAAATTTACTTTATGGATTCAAATAATGCAGTTTTAGCATAAAGCAATCTTTAAGAAATTTAAAACCCCTGCTGGACTCGAACCCGCGATCTACAGTTCGGTAGTCGACATGCTAACCTAAATTTAGCTACTCAGCTAGGGAAGGATATTTGAAATGAATACACAAATATTGATGATTTTTGGGAGTTGAACTATGTTCAATCTCCCTGGGTCATCACGCACTTTTCTGCGCAGTAATTTGTATTGATTTGTATAGTGGTCGTCAGCGGGGGTTCTGTGTCAGCTGATTTACTCCTAGGTAAATCAACATAAACTTTTATAAACATCCGCCATTAAATAATCCATGTAACTTTTCTGAATTAATCTAATTTTGGTAATTGATATGTAAATAAATGCAATGATATTGTATTCAAATCAATTTGGATACAAGATTTCGATCAAATTGATACTGATAGACATAGAAAAATAAGATAAGGTTGAAAATTGTCGTTTGTAGCGCAGCGTCACCTATAAACATTGATAGGGAAACGAACGACAACTGCACACAAGCCCTATTGACACCGTGGCGCGAAATATCGAATATGGTGCGAAACCTCAGAAAATTTACAAGAAATAACTCTACAACATTGTGTATGTGTATATATTTGGGTTTTTTTTTTAATGTGATATAAAAAATGCTTATATGTTACATGTAGATTGAATTAAAACACGTCATTCCCAGTCAACAACTTTCGATTGGGATCGGAATACGAAATAAAATTTCTTATATCCGGTGGCAAAGTGAAACTGCTTCATGCTTCAAGTTATTGAATTACGTAGTAATTGCACGTTACACATTAGAGAACTGTTCCTTTTAATAAAGAAAGTCACAAAATAGATACAAAATGAGTGTACCTTATTCATTACTGTTACCGAGCTTTCGTCGACTATAATCTGGAAATGGCGTGTTTCGCTGCGCTTGATGACGGTAAGGTCCACATTTTCTACGTGAGTAGTGTGATATTTGTTTATGAATTTTTTGCGCATACATGGTATGTCTCGGCTAGGAATAATGGAAACTTTCTCACCTATGTATGTAAAGACATATTAATCTCTATTTTTAAAAATGTAGAACACTTTTATCAAATGACAATGTTTGAAAACGCTTAGAGCCCCGATGTCAGAATTTCCTTTTCCAAGACATCAATATGTCAAATTCATTATCCTTTTTGAATAGTATGTACCATATTTTGTACCAATTATCCATTTTGAATTCCCTATTACAATGGGATTTTGCTGCACTCTGTAATGTTTGAGTGGATGTCATGAGTGTGTGTCAAACAGAAATTTTAAGAGCATGGGATAAGGTGCTGCCATGTATTACTTCACTATCAAAGTTTAACCCAGTTGCCACAATGTTGAATTTATGCTGCAAAAAGGATTGGAAATTGCTCTGGTCAAAACACATTGTTTATTTGTCTACAGATGAAAGAGACATGAGGATTCTCCCTCACAAACTGAAAAAAAAATAGTTATGGATGTTGTACATGTATAGTTTATTAATCACTATAGATTTCCAGCATCACAAGTCTGATTCCACTATATGCTTTCCATACTGTCAGGTTCATTCACCCCCTCTTTGAGCCACAGTATAATATCCCAAATACCTTGGCAATAAATAATATTATTTGACTAGTGTTTCATTTTTAGCGGAGTTGCGATGAAGTCGAACTCGGCTTATGATCTGATGAAGTGCCTTTGGGCGGGCAGGCGGGCACGCATCAACATTTCATTTCCGCACCATAGCTCTTGAGCAAATTATAGGATCTCATTCAAACTTAGATGGATTGTCACCCTCAGTAAGATGAGGAAGCCTATCGATTCTGGGGTCATTAGGTCAAAGGTCAAGGTCACTGGCTATAAATAGACTGAAATATGGAGAAAATTTTGTTTTCCGCACCATAGCTCTTGAACGAATTATAGGATCTCAATCAAACTTAGATCGATTAAGTAAGACAAGAAGCCTATCGATTCCGGGGTCACAAGGTCAAAGTCACAGTGGCTATAAATAGACTGAAATTTGGAGAATATTTTGTTTTCTGCACTATAATTGTTTAACAAATTATAGGATCTCAATTAAACATAGATGGATTATCGCCCTTGATGAGACAAAGAAGCCTATTGATTTTGGTCAAGGGTTAAAGGTCAAGGTCACAAAGGATTGAAGTCGGCTGAAATTTATGTACGCAAAATTTTGCTCCCTGCTTGATAATTCTTGAAAACGTTTCTGCCGGTTCCCTCTATGCCCATTCCTTGCGCAACTTGGCTTGTGCATTTCCGATGCCCGACAATTTTTAATTTTTTTGCATTTCATTTATTTTGAGTTATTATACAATTATTTACCATTCCATTGATCCTCTACAGGACTGTAGTATACTCAGGTGACAGTTTAGCATATTGGACTACCTTTTCAAGTAATGAATCCTTAGAATTAGCTATAACTAGGATTAAACTTGAATGTATATATACAGGGGGAAAACTTCTTCATAACTGCAAGGCATTGATAACCATATTGATTTGAAAGTTTGGGCCATAATATGTGGTCACATTTTTCATGAGAATATAAAGGGGTGAAATTCTAGAAAACAACAACACGACTTCAGTTACTCGAGGAGCGTTGTGGCCCATGGGCCTTCCATTATCCATGTTTGCTGTTGTAACGCTTTGAAAAACAACAACAGTTGATTTGTATCTAAAATCATGATAATATTCAGTCATTTATCCCCCTACCCTTCCAGTATTATCTTCTCTAACTGAATTTCCACAATGTTCAACTCCCACGAGTACTTTAAGTACTTTGATTATATTTACATTCATGCAATATGTTTTTAAAAGAAGTCGACCATTATGAAGACGTAGAATACCTCCTTAAGGTTTAAACCCTGTATTATCATAACAAAGTGAATTCCCTATTCTAAAAGCACTGCATTTCTCTTTATATTGATTGATAAGGTGAATGAAAAAGTGTGCAGCAGCTTTCTCTCTCCATGGAAAAGCTCGAAAGTCTTTTACATGAAGGAGACATTTCCCCTCAATCGTTCCCTATGGTCACCCTAAATCTGTATGAATTTCTATATAAAAAGGGTTCAGGAATTTAATTTTTTTTCACAAAACGAAAACATTCAATCTATTTTCCATTGCGAATAGGGCAGAATATTGGGCCATGAGAAGGTACTGATAAATCCTTGGGGTTTTATCACATTGCATTACAAATGTCATATTGCCTTGTGGACATATTTCTTGTTTTTCATACATTAAGCTGTAAAGGAGTCCATTGCTCAAAATCATCAAATGTTATTATTCTCAAAAGTGAAACTGTTAAATTCTTCCGCATCCGATCAGATTTAACACAAGTATATATTTTCAGTGCATGATTATTTGTACCCTAGTACAAGGAAAGAAGTCCGTTGATACGGTCCAACGATTCTTTGAAATTCTATATCATTATACTCAGTTTGACGGGGATAGGTTTTGTGAATTGTCAAATTAAAGGTTGTCATCCGCTCATTGATTATTGGGAAAGCTTTCTATAAATACGATGACATGGATAGACAATTGGAAAACATGTTTCGGATATTCTTCCTCGCTGTTGCTATTCTTGGTGTACAAGGTAGATTTATTTCATCTTTTTATTGTATCTTTATACGGGAAAACAACTTTTCATGACATAGATAATTAGTTAAAACAAATTCTTTGATTAGTATTGTGTCTGCTTCTTCTTAATCAAAAATGCATGTTTTTACTAAGTGATTTCTTTCACAAGTTTTCTCATAATTTCTACCTGTCCGCGTTTAGCGTTACATTTAATCAAACTAAAGAATCAAATTTCTTTATCCTTGTCCTTTATTTCATTCCTTGATCACATTAAATCTCATGTTTGAAAAAAAGGATGTAAAACTATTTTAAAGAATTGCATTTTGTGTCATTGTTTTAATATTCATTTTCAGTCTGCTTAGACATTTTGGATTATTTTATTTCTATCATTTATTTACCAAATAAACGAATTAATTGAATGGATAATTCTTTAATACGGAAATTCCGAGTTCCCCAAGAGTTATTTCCCTTTGTCGAACTCTCCCGTAAATTATGACGTAAAATATGATGACAGTGGGTACATTTGCTAATTACTATCGTTGTATTATTTCTTAAAAGATGATATCCAGAGTTTCTGAGACCATCCTATCTCCGGGAAAAGGCAACTTTAGTGAGTTTATGAGTATTGGATAACAAAATGGCTCAAACAAATATTGTTAATTGCCATCTTTCTTTGATAAAAGCGTCACTCATGTAGAAGAGGAAACGAATAATGATTCAATAGCCAATTTGATGATCTTATTCAAACAAATTATGCTTGATATGGCCAGAATATGCATACCAGTGATTGATATAAACAAAAGTTACGCTTTTATTACATTAATCGTACGTAATCATTTTGTACAATGCCAGTCTACGATATAATGTATACATTGTGTACCCACCATACGTCATAAAATGCGAAAGAGTTCGACAAAGGGAAATAACTTTTGGGTAACTCGGAACTTGCGTATTGAATGGGTACTTTTACTCCTATAGTGAGTATTATGTTGCCTTTCTTGTAGTAATAATACATATATCATATTTGATCAGCCATCCATAAAAGTATATATGTCTTAACTTGCCTAGATGGTCGAGCAATCTAGCGCTCTGATCACACGCTGCTACGAGATCTAGTTCCGAAGGTCGCGAGTTCAAGTCAAAGTAGTGATGGAAATGGGTATCCATAGAATTGTGAACTTCTCTGTCCTTTATATTAATTTTTTATTCACTTAGGACAGTTATGTTTATTAAAGAGTGCATTGCAATCTTTACAAGTGTTTTATGACATATTTCAAATGCAGTGTGTATCTTGTATGGTCCTCTTAGATTTACGTCCAGTAGTTGTATATCCCATTTCCGGTCTGAGTGATTGTGTAGCGTGTGGCGACATTTCCATCGTCATCAAAAGCAAGTCTTTGGACTCGCTCTTGCCAAGATAGTCGAGCGGTCTAGCTATTACAGATTTCATTTTTGAATTCGTTATAACGGATTAAATTCGTTTCAAAGAATTTGTTGATTTTTTTTTTTAAGGAATTAAATGTGAAAACACGAATTTTAGAAATGGTTATATGAAATTGTCAAATTCGAAATAACAATTTATGATTTTGTTGATATCAGATTAGTATATGATTCGGGATAACAAATGGCAGAAATAGTAAGGGTGAATTAGATAGTTTGAAATTATAGATTTTTCAATTCATTAATTGGGATTTTAATTCGTTAAATTTATACAATTTATCAAATAGAGTAGTTAATAAAAATGTAGTTGATGAAGATGTCCCAAGATCAGACACCTAGCCCCACCTCTAGTATATCGGTGGTAATTTTATATTTCTTATAGGAGTTATGAAATTTATCAATGTTCGTTATCTTCACCTTTTCATCGTGTTTTTAACGTATACACATCTACCCCTTTCTATTATTTGCTTGTTTACGTGTGAATAAAGATGCGCATGATTGGAATATACGCGTATCACTAATGGTTAAAAGTTAAGTCCGTCAAACATTTATCCAAACTTCACGGCAGAGGAGCTGCGCATATTGCTACATGAAGTGAAAAAGAATAAGGCTTTACTTTTAGCCGCCTCACTAACATTTAAGACCATCCTAAGACATGTTAGGAAATTAAGAAAAAAAATTCATTCGGGAAATTAAAACCATATAGATTTGTTTTTGATTATTTTCTGTTTTATTTTTATTTATCTATTTATTTATTTTCATGATCAGTTTTATTTTCAGTTTTAAATATGTAGATAGCGTACATGTATGTATGCAACATACCTTCATATACTATTTTATATTGTACCTGCATAATACTGTTGTCTGTATATATGTTTTCAGGACCACAATGTAAACCAGTTTTTAAACTAATTGTGCTATCCTGTTTAAATAAAGGACATAATAATAATTATTATTATGTTGCTTGACGTTCTAAGATTGAGTCTGATTTGAGGACGAATCCTAACTTCGGACTCAATCAAAAACAGGTCT
The DNA here is from genome assembly GCF_947568905.1 of Ostrea edulis. NCBI lineage: Eukaryota > Metazoa > Mollusca > Bivalvia > Ostreida > Ostreidae > Ostrea > Ostrea edulis. Next base: position 80,737,384 of record NC_079165.1, on the reverse strand, counting down.
TCTAACTTAAGCATGTCCACACACACACACACACACACACACACACACACACACACACACAGATATATATATATATATATATATATATATATATATATAGTACGTTTTTATAATATCTTTAAATTTTACTGACTCATAAAGTCTATATGTATTTCAAAGTTTCTCTTTGTAAAGGAAACTAATCAATGTTTCTATGCTTTACAGAATTTCAAGTGATGTATCTTCTTGCACGGAACACGGATGGCGACCTTGGTAAGACTTTGTGTCTTGTATGTGTGTCAGTTTGTCCGTTACAACAACCGACACCTTTGTCATATTCATCAATGGAAAGGAAATAACTCATACATATTTGGGGGGAAAAAAGAAAGAAAAAAAAGATTTGTTACTATAATTTTGTTTAGTATGATTTATATCCCGAGATTGTAATTTTTGGAGTATCTTGCATTATAAAAGTGGATGATATATGTTGCGTTCTCCTGTGGCGGGGGACGCTGTACCCCTGCGCAACTGTGGGTTTCCCAAGTCTGTACATTGGACAAAAGGATAAGTCAGGAATGATTATAAAAAGTTTATTACTAAAGGTTGAATTTGATGGATCATCAAAACTTCTCCCAATAACTATGGGAAAAACTACTAATCTAATAAATATATGACCAAGTTACTTTTCCGGCTCCCAACAACTATGGGATAAAGTTTAACCCTTCAAAATAGATAACTCTATAGTACCACGAATATAAATTAAATTCATGTTATACCAAACAAACATCAACTCCCATCAGCGATTCCCAGTAATATTTACCCATCTATTCATCTGTTTCCCAGACATGCTGGCGATAAATGAACCTGTCCAGTTCTGTTCTAGCAGACAGCTGATCAACGTATTTATTGACGTCGGGCTCGATTGTTGACGTCACGTACAACATGTAAACACCCGCCATTTTCAGTTAAAGCATAATCTAGTCATACTGAAAGTGGACACATGCTATATGGCGCAATAATGGTCGTTTGTCATTGCTTGGAGAATGGGGATCGCCGATTGCTTATATTACGGGTTTCGTGATGGGGTTGCTAAATACGGATATGCCGATACATATATATTATTACTACAGTAACTTGATCCGAAGAGTCGGATCACGTCGAGTTGACAGGCGCGGATCATCAGATCACACGAGACGCGAAGCGTCGAGTTTGATCTGATGATCCGCGCCTGTCAACGAGACGTGATCCAACTCTTCGGATCAAGTTACTGTGGTAATGATAAATTTATTATATACCCCCTTCTGCATTTTAAATCCACATTTATAAGATAATAAATGTAATCCAAATTATCAAAAACACAGACATACCATGAAATTATGTTTTGTGTACACAGTTTTGTTTTGTGACGCGGTCAATCTTTTCCACAAATAACGTTGCGTTGTTGCATTGTGACGTCATCAGTTTCAGAGGATACTGATACGGAATCAGAAAACCACAGTGTGGTGATCCGGAAAACCGGATCACACGCTGTGAAATCCACAGTATCAACGAACGATACATTGATGGGTATATAATAACATCAATTATAAATAATACAAACAAATTATCGGCGAGTAATTTCGGGATGACAAGTTCCACAACCTCACCGTAGTACAACACTCGGTAAATATAAACCAATTCGTATTAAAATACAATTCGTATATATAACTACAATAAATTTCATTACATTTATAATCTATACCCAAATGGGATCGCCTCATATGTTGTGTATGTATTCTTTTAGGGAATGATGGCCATTATCTTGGCACTGGGGTACCGTTTTCGTAACATATATTTTAAAAAAAGCTTAGTTAAATTGATTGTGTCCATCTTAAAAGTGTCAACAAAATGAAGCAAAGCATCGATATAAGAAAAAGGGAGAGAAAAAAGCTTCTCTCCGCTTATCGGAACTCATGCAGTTGTGTCTGTCAACGGAAACAAACATGTGGTTAATCGTGATAACAGAAAATATGCAAAGAGGTTCCGGGTAAATCCCAGTCATTAATTCAAACCAAGGTCCTAACAAACTGGCTATTTTGAATATATATTTCGCTTTGTCTCCAAACATGCATAAATATTTATATATATTTTTCTATGCATATATATCTATATACATGTACATTCTGCAAAGAAACTCGTACAAGCCACAGAAGGTATATGGATAAATTTTTCCTGATTACACTAAACTGCCAGATTTTACAGTGTTTGGGAGATATTGGACGCGAATCTGTTGTCATTGGTTTGTCAAAATAAACACTTGTGTCGCAAAGTTACATGCACACAGGTCAAACTAACAATAACAACAAAGGAAAACAAGTTCTGCATTTGAATAGTTTTTCATTTTTTATCTTTATATTGACAGAGACGACGGAAATCTGTGAATCCTCACCGCCTTCAATATCCTGTAACCCGGGCTATAAATACCGCTCTATTGACGGTTCCTGCAATAACTTAAAGCATCCGGACAGGGGTCAAACGCATACGTCACAGAGGAGATTTCTATCGCCAGACTATGACGACGGTAAGGTGTCCGTAGGTCCGTCTCCAATCTGCACATAATCGAACGATGAAAAAGACGCACCTGACAAATAAAATAGTTTAAATCACAAGAACCACTGAAAATTAAGTATTGGTCGTTACATGAGATCTTTATTTCTTAACTGTGAATTTCTTCGTATTAACAGGGCCGTAAATTACATGGAGGCGGAGGAGGCAGCTGCCTCCTCCAACTTTTGAGCCCAAAAAAATTAATATTTAAAGTTCATTAGAATTTACGTTGTTTCCAATAACTAAGAACATGATACCTCCCTTAAAAAGCATTCCAAATCTTTCTTTTAGAATTAGTTAGTCAAGTAACATCTTAGAAGGCCCTAGAATCAAGGATTTTGCACGATACGTGTTCAGTGTGCACAAAATGTGCTCAGCGTCTGGGGGCCTGGGCGGCCCCCAGACCCCCGCCTAATTTCCTGCCTCCTCCAAATTGAAGGTTAATTTACGGCCCTGAGTATACGTGAAAAAATTGATAGATCGGACATATGAAAAATTTATTCATAATTTGATGAAATGTTTTTATTTTAACTCAGGTCATGACGCTCCGCGGCACACCAGGTTCACTCAACCATTACCTAGTACGCGAGAAGTCAGTAACCTTCTGTTTCAGAACAATGACAAAGCACCCAATTTAGATCCAAAGATCAATGTGCTGCATATGTCGTTTGGCCAGTTTCTCGATCACGACCTTATCTTTACGCCAATGATCAATGGTAAAAACTTCACCCGGTCTTTTTTCTTTCTCCTTCTTTCTTTCTCTCTTTCCTTTTCTCCCTCTCTCATTCCTAGTGTAACATCTCTGCGTGAATTTTCTTTTTCATCAGGTAACTTTAGTTGTTGTGGAAGAGACGAACACAAGCCCCCGTGCATACCCATCACCATTCCACCCAATGATCCGTTCTTCAGACAGAATTGTATGCCCCTGAAACGATCAGCATCTATTCTTGTAAAACACGGAAAAACTTGTAAGTTTGAATATGTAATGTAAATACAGCATACAAAACCATATTATGCTAATTTAAGTGCGCTAAATATTTTTTTTAAATTTCACATTGAAGGGAAATATTTTCTGTATTGTCGTAAATCACGCCTATTATCTCCATTCAAACCGCGTGATAGTCGTTATTGTATGAAAGCCCTAGACTTTATGAATATTCATGTGTAAACCAATCGGGGAGTTCCAATTATTATTTGGATGAACAAAAAAACTATATAAAAAAAAGACACTCGGAAATCATCCTATGACTCGTAGCGGAAAATCCAAGAACTGCCGACACAATGCTGCTGGCACAATAACTTTCTTGATACATAATTTGCAACCGTAACCTCTGTTGCTAAGGCAATTTCATTTAATATGTCTAGCTATAAACTTGGCTTTCTTCTACAAGAGTGATCTGTAAGCTTTTTGATTGTTAATATAATTGTAAACAAACACTGCAACGTTTAACCTGTGGTTGCAGCCATCAAAGTATCGAAATATGTTATGATGACTGTGATTGGTCAATAAATAATTGTGTCATTTTATAGATATTCATGAAAATCGAGGGTTTCGTTGATCCTATAGCTACGGTTTGAGGTAGTGTAGTACTTCCGAACTAAGTAAGCATGGCTGCGACTACATACTTTGATACAGCCGGATATTTGATAGTTTCAAAACAAAATACATTTACACATCCATTGTGTTCTATTTTGTTAATGATCGCAACAACAGCTACTTATCAAAATAAGTCATATTTACATGTTCATTGTGTTCTAATTTGTACAAGGTAAAAGAGAAGTTTTGCTTACGCTAATCTTTCAGGTGTTCGAGAGCAAATTAACGACGTTACATCATATGTCGACGCATCAAACGTATATGGATCGAATGAGAAAAAAGCTAGAAACCTGAGAACTTTCAAGAGTGGTAATTTCAGTTCCTTTAAATACCGACCATATCATTCAATATACATCATCACAAGTAATCTTTCAGACTTTGTGAGTGAAAGAAATTCACGATCGAGATAAACGCCAGATCACAGGTCATAGGAACGCTTTCTTGATGACTGAAAAAGATTTCTGTTTTAAGGTACACTGCGACAGGAGAAGAAAGGCTTGCCCAAAGGTGATAGAAAACCCTGTGTCTTTAAGGATTCTGTTCATGACTACTGTCAGGAGGCAGGTAAACTAAAAGTAGACTGTTGGAATGTATTCTGAATAACCCAAATTATATATCGTTAGCAAACAGTGAGCACATCTTGCACCTTATTTGTACGTTTCTAGGATGTTAGCCCCGCCCCCATCTCCACATGTGTGTGAAAGCCAGCAAAAAACAGACTCCCTAGCAATATACAGCTGTACATGTATTGTGAAAACCCCAAATTATCGTTAACAAACAATGAGCACATTTTGCAAATGAAGTAATTCATATCAGCTGATAACCTGCAGCAAGTAAGAATGAGCGAATATCAGAAAAAATGCCATTGTTCTTCGTGGAGATTTTCATTAGATAAGGCTCCTCAGAAATGTTGGAAATTCAAAACACTGAATACTAGTATACCAACAATATGAAAATATATATGTAGCGAGGTCTCTCCATGCTCTTGAGGAAATTTTTATATCACGATATTGAATTATGTCACAAACACTTCAACCATGTCCAAGATCAAAATTGCATTCATTTCTTCGTGATTCTTTTCTAAAAACTAAAATATGGTCACAAGCAATATCCATGTGCGAGCTGATTATGATAGCACTCAAATTTACACGTCATATTAGCCTGCAGCTTCATGCATGCCTATTCTGTATGAACATTCATAAAATGAGCCAGATTTTGTAGATTGCATTACTATTTCAGGTGACAAACGGGTGAATGTTGTTCCAAACCTTGGATCTATGCATCTTCTTTTCGTTCGATATCACAATTATATTGTCGGTGAAATGGCTAAATTGAATCCATTATGGGATGACGAAAAACTCTATCAAGAAACTCGTGCCATAGTGACCGCTGTTATGCAACACGTGGTTTACCATGAGTACCTGCCCTTAGTTCTAGGACACGACATAATGATGCAGTATGAGCTTTTTCCTATGCCTCACGGTTTTGATTCGGTTTATGACGAAGAGATCGATGCCTCTACAAGGAACGTTTTTGGTGCCGCGGCCTTCCGTTTCGGTCATTCCCAGATACCAAATCATCAAAAGCAATTCAACAAAGCTTACTCTAGCATTGTAAACAAGAACATTGAAGATACATATCATAATCCACACATGTGTATCGCGAAAGGAGGAAAGAGCTGCGATGGTGTTCTTAGATGGGAGCTTGCAGAACGCACAACAAAATCGGACGGGTAAATATATAAGTTTTTGATAAAACTTAATGCTTTTGAAAAAGATGTGTAATGTACAGTTTTTGTATTGTTGTTTTAAGAGTGTTCGAGATTGGTGTCAGAGACAAACTTTTCATGACATCGGCTGGTGCAAGTCTGGATCTTCCCGCGATAAATTTGCAACGCGGGAGGGACCACGGAATTCCGCCATATTGTAAGTGGAGGGAGTTTTGCGGATTGCCTCCAAATTCTCTGTCAGATCACACAGACGCCAACAAAGACAAACTGCTGAAAGTCTATAAGTTTGTAAACATTTATCATATATACAATACACACAGTTTACAAAATGAATTGAAAAAAGACAAAGCAAATGAAATATAAAAACGTTTAGATAAAACCTTCATGTTTAGTTGATGTATGAAATCATATTAAATCATAGCAGGTGGATAATTTCAATTAAATAATATGTTGCTAATAAATGTTGAAATTTGCCATTACTCTAATTCATAATTTTCTTTAGAATATTAGAATACTCTTCATCTTTCTTTAGGAATATACACGATATAGAGCTCTATGCTGGTGCCATGACCGAGAAACCGGTAAATGACGGACTGGTAGGTCCTACATTTGCCTGTCTCATAGGAAAGCAATTCTCTCTGTACAAGAAAGGAGACAGGTTCTGGTATGAGAACGAACACACTAACGGATTTACCAAAGGTTGGTGAAAAAGATTTACTAAAGCAATCTCTTATTTTCCACATTTTGCAAACGCCTATATCATTTAAAAAAGATATTTAAACATATCTTTTGTTTCGATGTTGTTTTACTTCACATTCGAGAATTCTTCATCTATAGACGAATTTAACTCCACTTTTTTTGACACACTGTTTTTCTTTATGATAGCTCTAAAACTTCATTGTTATTTCGGATTTCAAACATTTCTGTTCAGCATCACTGAAGAGACATTATTTGTCGAAATGCGCATCTGGTGCATCAAGAATTGGTACCGTATAAGACATCACCATCTGTAGGTAAAACGCCAAATCTTTTCGTCAATGTGTAGTGCTCAAGGTCGCTTTTTGAGTTCCTAACCGAAAGATCCGCTTCTAATAGCGGGCGAAAGAACAGCCTGCACTTATAAGTCCCCTACCGACGAAGTCGAGGGGACTTTAGGTTTGCGCCCCGTCCGTCTGTCTGTCCGTCAGTCCAGTTTTCCGCACCTTTTTTTCTCTGTTCTTGCATATATTTATTTTATATTTGGTATGTCGCTTTGCCATAACAAGTTACAGATCAAGTTCGAATTTCGTCTCGGTCCGTTGATTTTTCACTTAGTGATGGCTCTTGGACTTAGAAAAATAGCATTAATTATCAGTTTTCCGGACCTTTTTTTGGGGGGGGGGGTGTGCTTGCAGATATTCATTTGATATTTGGTACATTGCCTTATCATAACAAGTTACAGATCAAGTTCGATTTTCATCTTGGTCCGTTGATTTTCCATTAAGTTATGGCCCTTGGATGTAGAAAAATAGCATGAATTGTTAGTTTACATCCAGGTTTCTTATATTTGTAGATAAGAATTAAGAATACTACACTCATCAAAACTTCTAGCATAGTAATACAACAATATAGCTAAATTATTCATGATCATCTACATGTCACAGTTTATTGACTTGGATATAGACCTAAACCTAATTATAAATTTTTCTTTTTTCTTGGTCTAGTCTCTACTCGAATAGTAGTTGATTTCCAACCATTCCTATCGTGGTTCCCCAATTTTCCCTTTTACCATAACCTAAATAATGAACTTTGAATATTGCTGTGGTACAGTAATGTTTGCAACCGGCAGGGGACTATGTATTGTCATGCAATACTCTCAGAATGCTTGTTTTAAATCTCATGGATTGAAGTAGCAACAAAATCAAGAACCCAAGATAACTTGGTAGCAAACCACTCAAACCATTAGATGACCCTGTGGTCATTGTGGTTTGTAAAACGTTTAGAAAATTTTATCTGAGTCATAGGATCGATTCCGGGTTTTTATTACATATACTTTTTTTTACCCATACTAGATCAACTGAAGGAGATAAAGAAGACCACCCTGACCTCAGTCATTTGTCAGACTATGGAGGTGGGCAGCATAACTCCTAATGCCTTCCTCGTGGAGAGCAGCACGTAAGTAAAGTATATATATATATATATATATATATATATGTGTGTGTGTGTGTGTGTGTGTGTGTGTGTGTGTGTGTGTGTGTGTGTGTGTGTGTGTGTGTGTGTGAAAAATTGCCTCAGTGTCCAGTAATAAATAGGTAAAATATTAAATAAAATATGACAACACGTTGTAAAACGTGGGCGCTTTCATTTTTAAAAATCTTGAGACGTTTTACATTATGAAAACAAATTATGTTGTTATGACTATTACAATATAATGACGTCACAATACAGAGGGGTCATTTGGAGCGTATTATTGTGATGCAATACAAAGAATTTACATTAACCTATTAAGCGTTGGTCTAAATGAGCGAATGAACTATTTTTCTTTTTCTCTCCTTTCCACTAAATTAACCGTGAAGAGTTTGTAAAAAGGAAAAACGTTAAAATGTCCATTTCCACACACGTCTATATATATGTAAAACTTATACGGTACCAATTTTGATGCACCAGATGCACATTTCGACAAATAATGTCTCTTCAGTGATGCTCAACCGAAATGTTTGAAATCCGAAATAACTATGAAGTTTAGAGCTAAATATAGCCAAAAACAGCGTGCCAAAAAAGTGGAGCCAAATTCGTCCAAGGATAAGAGCTATGCATGAGGGAGATAATCCTTAATTTTGAAATGAATTTCTAAATTTTACAACAGCAATTAAATATACATCCGTATTTTCAAGCTAGTAACGAAGTACTTAGCTACTGGGCTGTAGAGACCCTCGGGGACTAACAGTCCACCAGCAGAGGCCTCGACCCAGGGGTCATAATGTAAAACTTATACGGTACCAATTTTGATGCACCAGATGCGCATTTCGACAAATAATGTCTCTTATATATATATATATATATATATATATATATATATATATGTGTGTGTGTGTGTGTGTGTGTGTGTGTGTGTGTACTAAGTTCCAACAACACCCGATACCTAAAAGTGACGGATCCATAACATGGATACAAGGTCAAATACAAAAGATTATACAAAGCACTAAAATGACCAACGACACGAACAACCAAATTGTCAAATTTTCGGGACGACCCGTCCCTTCTTCAGGACACAGGACAAACGAAAGACATAATATATATATATATATATATATATATATATATACATATATATATATATAGTATATATATAAAAGCACGAACACTCTACTTTCTTAAAGGGTCGGATCTAAGAAGCTACAAGGCCAGAAAAGAAATTTATAAAAGCACTGAAAATTTTAATGAAGTGATTTCAATAATCCACATTGTCGTGTCTTACTGCAGTGTTGTTCTTTTGGGTTTAATGCTCTAACTTCAAAAGAGACACACCTTGCAGGTAGTAACCAGCGGTTCTACAATATCGCTGACCTTTTTTTGACTCTACGATTTTTTCTGTTATTTATGTATATCATTTGTTTGTTGTTTTCTTGTAATTTCTTTACATCATTCAAACCATTTTATTTACATGTACTATGATGGATAAGGGTTTTTTAGAAATAAATTTCTTGAAGTCAAATTCAAAGATGTCAACATTGGTGGTCAAACTCCTTAGAAATACATCGTTCTTAGAGTAGGAAATGTTTGATGAAAACATATTTCTTTTACAGTAATAAAAGAATACAGTGTCAGGCAGTGACACATCCGAAGTGGTTGGCGTGGAAGGATCCCTTGAAGCGTGACTGATCATATCCAGTGTAGATTTATAAAAGCAAATGCTGAAAGCGATTAAAGAAATTTTAAAATACACATGTAATTCATTTCCAGATTCATTATGCCATAGCATTCAGTGAGTTTAGAATGCACTCTTTCACTTTGCTATAAGTTTCCATGCAAATATATATGTCAATTTGAAACTTCAAATATTCAGCCACAGTGACATTAAGCTTGTTTGCAAGAAAAATAAAATAAAAATACTTTTATTTTAATAAAACAAATAATTAAGCAGGAGGGAGAATTCAACTATCGTTAAGATTGTGAGGATGACCAATATTTTGTTCTGATGTAAATATGGATTGTTAGAAAACCTCTCTACTTCATAAATGGAAGTTTATTCACAATCCATGGCCTACATAGATAATCGAAAACCATTTTTATTGTGGATTCTCAACGTTTTTCTAAAAATCACAAGCTCTTAAAAATCAGAGCAAGTTGTTGCATAGGATGACATAGAACTTGACGATGTATACACAATAAAATAAATCATCGAAAACCATTTAAAATGTGGATTCTTCACGCATTAGTTGCTGATGGTCACAAACAACGTTTACGATGCCATGTTTACACAATGAAAATGAATCATTTCTGACGTCAACTGTACATGTAACCAAAGTTTTGTTAAACAAGAACTTAAAGAAACTTGCACAATGTGCGTGCTGGGGAGTTATTAAACCAGTAGTTACTTTAATGTACAGTACAGTATGAAGTATACTGTATATATTGATGAAGATTCACTATATATAAACATGATTCTGCTACAATTGGGATGTCATACGAAGATTATGTATCGTGTTATTTTCTAAGATTTATTGTTTTGCTGTTTCACGACACACTCAACAATTTTGCAATTTTCTAAGATATTCAACACTAAAATTACCGGCATGTCATCTGAATTCTTTGAATACAAACACGACGTGTAAATAGTCGTTAACTATGCACGATTTGGAGTGGCCATTTGAATTCTATATGCATAAGTGTAGATAACAAACAGTAATCAATGAAAAGTCTCATTAATCCTTAATTACAAGGACCACTGGACATACCGAAGGTGGCATTAGATGTCTAGAAGGAGTAAACATCCCCTGTTGAACGGTCACACGCGTCGTTAGTCCTATATCTTTATCAAGTAAATGGAGTGATAGGTAGTCAAAATCAGTGTGCAAAACAAACCCGGCTTCTCAATTGGTATGAAAAACGTTAGACATCATTCAGCCAAGTGATATCTTGTATTTGCAAATTAATAGACTGTTGGACGACCTGATGACCAAATGCTACGTAAATATTGTCAAGGAAGAACCTTATCATCCATAAGAGTAATGTCAGAGTACTTGCGTGTAAAATCAGAGTGCTGTTAAAAGGCAAATTTTGATGACTGGGCTTTAGGTATGAATATTCCCGTGTTCCATCTTTATTGAAGAAACACCTGTCTATGATGTCAACAAGCCTGGTCTTTAATTTATAGTGAGGAATAATCGTGTAAACTATTTCCAATGATTTAGTAAACATTAGATAAATGAAATGTTACATACCCCGGTCCATAGTGCTTGTCAAGGTGTATCTTAAAGATGTTTAATAACTATTTGAGTTAACATAGCGTGTTCTCAAAACAAAAGTCCGACAGCTCACACTTGACATGTCGGAATTCTAAACAAATACAACTCCATAAAATGTGTAATCAGAATTTATTACAAATCACTCATGTTTTGTTACACAAAAACTTCGAATTATATGTACATGTATCATATACACGTGTTTTACAGTCTTGACCTACTTCTGAATTTGTTTTAAAATCAAAATTTCAGACACGGTTTAATCAAAATCAATGTCCACAAATAAATTTTCTCATAAATAGCTGAGAATATAATACTGAAAAGATATTTAAGCAATATTAGCTCTAAATCTGAAAATGTTATTTTGTAAATATGCGCCCTTATGATAATTTTGAATGCAAATTTAGCCATAATCATCCACAAATTTTAAACTAAGGTTTAGACTTCATCAAAATAAAGTTTTGTACGGGAATACGATAATGTAATTTTGCTTCATTGAAAGCCTCTGAATTGGTTTTCCAAAATAAATATTAATAACAAATTTATATACCTTACTTTTGAAATATTAAATCCCAATTTCACAAAAACTTCCGACACCAAAATGACAGCTAACATTGCTTTAAAATACATGTATATATCTTAGCAAAATACCAGTTACAGATAAAACTGTTTGGTACATAGTGTAAAAACTAAACCAAAATCATTTCTCGGCATGTCAGCCTAAAAATGAATAGACAAGAATGTTACAACATGCAAGGGGAGAAAACACAACTACGACTGAAATAGACATGAAGATGACAAAAAGAGAATATTCTGTAGTTGACCCTTCAGCTTCAGGGTTTTGTTTTCATTCCAAAATGACGCATCACATTGTACTGCAGATCGTGAAAAATATATCCAATTTATGTAAAGCGAATTAGTTCTTCGCAATTGTAGTTTATCAAAGTGGACTGATTTGTGTTTATTGACGTAATGAGTACAATGCATATAAATATGCATGCATCTGTGGTCTTTCAACTGTCAGAATTCTTTTACCACGGTCCAGGCCTGTGCTCTGACTTCTTAACGAGATGGTTCTCACATGTGCATAATTCTGTAACATCTTCCGTTGTGCTACATTCTTTTTATCACAATTACCAACAGCAAAATACAATCATTTAGGTTTAAAACAATTATTGCAGTTTATAAGCTTGATGGATTACAAGTAGTCATGCGTAAACAATGTATTGACCATTAAATCAGGGAAAAAGTAATGCTGTTGGTTTTAAATGACATCTTTTACATGTTGCTAAACGTTTCCGCTGAGTATTTGTTGTTTTCGCAGCACACAAACAGTTGTGAAAATCACGTGACAAAATGATATCTAAATTGGCCTAGTCGACAAGTTTGAAATGTCAAAGCACATGGCTATGCTTTTATATAAAGCTTTTTACTAAATTTGTAAGGACACAATGACAGTATATTGTATTACGCAGGCGTCAATAAAACATATGTTTATAACATTTCATGATTATATATAGATGTATCATACATAACTGACATACAAGCACAATACACACTCACATACGTAAAGAAGATAGGAACAAAAAATCATTCATTATTACAATGAAATCATCAGAAACGAAAAAAACACCAAAATATGATTAATATGGGTATGCAGAAATTGATATATGAATCATGAAAGTAGTTTGATATTGCAAGACTGCAGTCTCGGTATGATAGGATTTAGCTCTCACTTTAATTTTATAGGTCTCTAGTTCCTCTAACGGTTGTTCAGTATACAGAATCCCCGTGCCCTCCAACAGCCTTAACTGAAAGTCTATGTTGGGATCATTCTCCAAGATTATGAAGTCAGTTTTGGTCATTTTAACATTATTTTGGTTAAGCACTGTCAATCGAATTAAATCCTGCTGAGGCAAAATTCCGCTTGGAAGCGCTAGAGTTCTGAACTCGATCACATCAGCGTATTTTGCACCTTCTGGACAAATAGAGTTGTCAACACATTCTAATACACAATATCTGTAACAAGAAGAAATACATTCTTTGTTTAAGCAGATAATAAAGTGCATTTGTAATATTCCAATGTATCATACATGTAGTACTGTATCTAACCTCTAAAGACCTAAAATATACCATGATTTCATTCATTTTCGTAGCCATCCAATGGTGGTTTTGTTAACAAATATAATTTCGCTGGTAAGTAAAGTCCTATTTATTTCCTAATCTTATTTCAAAACTGAACCTCAGTGAATCCATGAATTCAAGATCCTTTTCAACCATGGTACAACAAAATGTATATGCATTGAATAATGATGAAACCATGATCAGTAGCGTTCCCTATTTATAAACATGCTTGAATTCCAGGCATGCAAGATGAGGAGGGTTATCCAATATATCAAATGTCTTTATATCACCATGAAAATGTGAAAATAACGAACAGTGAACAATCTCATAACTCCTAGAAAGAATACAAATTTAAGAATTGGGCAAACACGGACCCCTGGATAAACAAGAGGTGGGATCAGGTGCCTAGGAGGAGTAAGCATTCCTGTCAACCGGCCACACCCGCCGTGATCCCTGTATCTTGATCAGGTAAACAGAGTAATCTGTAGTCAAAATCAGTGTGCCAACAACGGCCTAACAATCGGTATGGAACACGTTAGACAGCATTTGACTAAATGACAGGTTTTTATTACCAAACTAGATCGTTATGACGACTATAGAATTTGCAGTTGCGTGACCATTTCAAAAAGTCAGGGACAGATCACGGAAGCAGCTATAAACTCTGCTGTATTTCCGGTGTGCTGTGTATTAGAATTCTTATGTCGATCATAATTTGATATATCTTGCTTGGTCGGATGTCATTTCGTGATGTAGAAGATACTTCAAACTAAAATAACAGCACCATGACTTATCTCCACAGTCAGCATCTTATAACATTTCTAATTATTTGCATCGAATTGAGGAAATCTAAAACCAACGTTACCCAAATCAAATTTTGCGTAAGCAATGTGCTTAGCTTCAATTATAAAAAAAATATACAATGTTGACTCTGTGTTAAATAATGTTTTGTGTTTCGTGCACTTTGTTCAAATAGGAAGTCATGTTCCATTCACTAGGGACGATTCAGTAGATATATAGTGATATTTGGGGTGAGATACTTACTTTGTGAGTGGATCCCGAGTGTAGTTTTCGGGGCAAGGAATATCTATGCAGCTTACATCGCCTCTCTTATTGAAGCACATCCTTTCTGGACCACAGTCAACATTGGAGTTAATACATTCATTGATATCTGTAATGAAATTCCCTTAATCACTTTAGACGTATAGGGATAATACCATATCATCACAATATTTCAAATCAATTACATCACAATTGCAAAAGTATATATCAGTAAATATTTCTTAGCTATTTAGATTGTGTTTGACTCGGTAGATTTTCAAAGCGTGAAGATGTCAATGTAAATATCTTGTGTTCGAGTCATGCAGGGGCTTTGGTTTTTGCTATAAAATTACAACTTTCTGCTAATAAGATGGAGTCTAAAATTTCTATTACCATACAATTTCAATGTACAGTTTTCAATTGCAATTGTTTTTAGTTGCCCGCATTCTTAAATCTAGCTTACACTTACTATAATTATCTCCCGAAAATATTTAATTTTCATACTGTAATATACATTATGTGATTTCATCTATCGCTGGTTTTAATAGCGCTTTGTAGGGCTTCACTTCCTTGACAATTCTATAAGAATACTTTTATTATAGGTAGAATAATGATGAATCCCTTAGATAATCAAAAGACGTACCAGCTGTACAAGTAATAACTGCAAATATGAATTATATATATAGTATTATTCACTAAATCTAATATACCTTTTATATATCTTTATCAATATTTATGCTTCCTGTATGATGTATTAGGTATACATTCAACATTGTATTAGATGGAGCTTAGTCGGGGCCCATCCTCGGTAGCTACCATTCTTTCTAGTTTAAGAAATATTTTCTTTGTTATAGAATTGGTCTGGGAAATAAAATTTATAAAAAAAAAAGCTGTGCAAGTAATTTGACTCAGATGCAGTTGCAGAAATAAATTACCCTCATTTAGATCGTTAAATGTTGGTTCCCAAAGACTACTATGCCTTATTGTCTACTTCAAACACATCGATATTCCAGCTGCTCTCTGAACACAAAACAGTGACCCTTGATAACCTTTCTAGTGCGTGATATTTGCTGAACTCTTGTTAACCTTGATCGATCCTCATGTGATGTCATAGGTTTTTGCAAAAATCTTAATAAATTAAACTTTGCGCATGATAGAAATATATTTTTCTGAGGAATTGTAGTCACTGGATATAATAAAAAATCTGGTAAACTATCATTATTGAAAAAGTTTATATTTTTTATAGATAATCAATTATTTATGATTAAAAAAAATGTTGTCAAGGGCCATAACTCCTATGCTGGAATTTCCTCTACTGTATGTCTATTATACATTGGTTTTCCTATTTATGAAATAACAGGGTTTTTTGTTGGTTTTTTTTAAAAACTGTTGATACTTAAATTTTGTCATTTCATTAAGTTTTTATCTATTTTTATTATTCTGTTTAACGAAAATGAGTGATTTTCTGATGTTGATGTATGCCTCTGTTTTTGTATGTCTGACATCTTTAAAAAGGTGGCAACATATACATTTTCTTTGGTTATCAATTAAATTACACTATACTGAGTGGACATTGATAAAGTTTTTTCACTTTTAACCTTTAATATTGATAAGTCACATGAGGATGGAGCTACCTTAAATAGTTATTGACAACCCCTCCCTAATTTTCCTGCATGGTTTGCTTATTGCCTTACCCACACAATTCCTTCCGTTCCTGGCTACCTTATAACCTGGTGGACATACACACTGGTACCCTCCTACTGTGTTGCTGCAGTTGTGTTGGCAGATTCCTGGGTCCTCTCGACATTCATTAATATCTGCGACAGTGGAAAATGAATAGCATTTTATGTTTATGATAATGCATGGTTACAATCATGTATTACACCCTAAATTTTTCTTAAATAAGTTTTCTTAAATCAAGACTTTGGCACTTTAATTAGTATATTAGTCATATATTGAACAGCAAAAAAAAAAAAGGTTACAATTGTGATCACCTGAAATACAAACTTTCTATTATTAAAACTTTGATTCGCTACAGTAAGAATACTTTTGATTTACAAAAGTAAAACTTTTGATGATATAGTTTGTTGAAGTAAACGGTGGTATTATTTAATCTACTGAAGTAAAAACTTTCACAATGAAGTTTGATATACAGTGTAGTATAAGATATTGATACTTTGAATTTCTAAAAACCTACATCTAACTGTGGTGTATTTGTTGAGGTGTATATCATCATTTGCATAACAATTTCATTGGCAGAATGACGTTATCATGTGCTAAGACATACCTATACAAGTACTAGAGGATGCATTGAATCTGAAACCTGGCCGACACCGAGATCGTTTGTTTCGCCTAAAGCATTTGCTGGCTTGAGCGCACCCTTTCTGAGACCCAAGAAAATGGCCAAAAGATTTTGAATCCAGGTTGCTTTGTTTACTATTGGGTAAATTCTCTACAGGATCTGGTTCCAAATACTCTAGCCCTACAATGAGCATATACTTCTTACATCTTTTTAATCATTGCATATTGGGTAAAGTTTGAAAGAATTCGAACATTTACTTTCAGAGATGAAGAGATATAAATATGAAAATGTATGTACCAGCACATGATCGTTTGTCTGCCAATAGAATCTGTCCTGGAGGGCAAATACATACAAAACTGCCCTGGGTATTTCGACAACGGTAAGCACAGACCCTGGGGGCTTCTGTGCACTCATCAATGTCTGCAATAATTCAGAGTTTTACAATCCCTATACACTACCACAAATGAAGCCCTTCCCCAACAGACCAGTACTACTAAGGAATGTTTTTCTGTGAAATTGCCACTTCCAAGTTAAGATGAAAGATGAAGATAAAGAACAGTGATCAATCTCTTAACTCCTACAAGCAATACAAAATAGATAGTTGGGCAAACACGGACGCCTGGACACATCAGAGGTGACATTAGGTTCCTAGGAGGAGTAAGCATCCCCTGTCGATACAATTGCACAAAAGTTCGTTGACTCTAAATTTCTTCTGATATATCATTAACATGAAGTTAATTACATAACAATTACTAACTAGCATCTGTGTATCTACATCAGGATCAACTAACTAACAGTTAGAATTTTTCACCACATTAGTTTAGTTTCATAATTATGTAATTATATAATGTACGTGTTCCTTATTGCCAAAATTTGAAGTAACCTACAGCACACGTTATCATATTACCCAATGGCTCAGAAAACTGACCTAGACAGGGTTGTCCGATATCTGCTGACCTGTATCCTTTCTCACACTGACACGAGTAGCCTCCTGGTGAGTTCACACACTCCTGGTTGGAGTAACACCGATGTGTGTTTAAAGAACATTCGTCTATATCTATTGACAAATGGTAATTGTTAGTAACATTCTACTTATATGAAAGATAGATAATTGCAGACAAATTTTCATTGGTGACTTTTTTTTAATTCATGCATATACATTGTAATCGCCTAATAATTTCCTCCAAACAGTCCTTGACTTCTGCAACCTGCTCCTACCATCACATTTACTTTTCACTTTGTGACATTCTGATGACATTTAACATTCTGGAAAAACGACACAGTCTACGATTGACAGATTTTAAAAAAAATCAAAGTACTTAAAGTACTCGTGGGAGTTGAACATTGTGGAAATTCAGTTAGAAAAGATAGTACTGGAAGGGTAGGGCGATAAATGACTGAATATTATCATGATTTTAGATACAAATCAACTGTTGTTGTTTTTCAAAGCGTTACAACAGCAAACATGGATAATGGAAGGCCCATGGGCCACAACGCTCCTCGAGTAACTGAAGTCGTGTTGTTGTTTTCTAGAATTTCACCCCTTTATATTCTCATGAAAAATGTGACCACATATTATGGCCCAAACATTCAAATCAATATGGTTATCAATGCCTTGCAGTTATGAAGAAGTTTTTCCCCTGTATATATACATTCAAGTTTAATCCTAGTTATAGCTAATTCTAAGGATTCATTACTTGAAAAGGTAGTCCAATATGCTAAACTGTCACCTGAGTATACTACAGTCCTGTAGAGGATCAATGGAATGGTAAATAATTGTATAATAACTCAAAATAAATGAAATGCAAAAAAATTAAAAATTGTCGGGCATCGGAAATGCACAAGCCGAGTTGCGCAAGGAATGGGCATAGAGGGAACCGGCAGAAAAGTTTTCAAGAATTATCAAGCAGGGAGCAAAATTTTGCGAACATAAATTTCAGCTGACTTAAATCCTTTGTGACCTTGACCTTTAACCCTTGACTAAAATCAATAGGCTTCTTTGTCTCATCAAGGGCGATAATCCATCTAAGTTTAATTGAGATCCTATAATTTGTTAAAAAATTATAGTAAAGAAAACAAAATATTCTCCAAATTTCAGTCTATTTATAGCCACTGTGACTTTGACCTTGTGACCCCGGAATCGATAGGCTTCTTGTCTTACTTAATCGATCTAAGTTTGATTGAGATCCTATAATTCGTTCAAGAGCTATGGTGCGGAAAACAAAATTTTCTCCATATTTCAGTCTATTTATAGCCAGTGACCTTGACCTTTGACCTAATGACCCCAGAATCGATAGGCTTCCTCATCTTACTGAGGGTGACAATCCATCTAAGTTTGAATGAGATCCTATAATTTGCTCAAGAGCTATGGTGCGGAAATGAAATGTTGATGCGTGCCCGCCTGCCCGCCCAAAGGCACTTCATCAGATCATAAGCCGAGTTCGACTTCATCGCAACTCCGCTAAAAATGAAACACTAGTCAAATAATATTATTTATTGCCAAGGTATTTGGGATATTATACTGTGGCTCAAAGAGGGGGTGAATGAACCTGACAGTATGGAAAGCATATAGTGGAATCAGACTTGTGATGCTGGAAATCTATAGTGATTAATAAACTATACATGTACAACATCCATAACTATTTTTTTTTTCAGTTTGTGAGGGAGAATCCTCATGTCTCTTTCATCTGTAGACAAATAAACAATGTGTTTTGACCAGAGCAATTTCCAATCCTTTTTGCAGCATAAATTCAACATTGTGGCAACTGGGTTAAACTTTGATAGTGAAGTAATACATGGCAGCACCTTATCCCATGCTCTTAAAATTTCTGTTTGACACACACTCATGACATCCACTCAAACATTACAGAGTGCAGCTAAATCCCATTGTAATAGGGAATTCAAAATGGATAATTGGTACAAAATATGGTACATACTATTCAAAAAGGATAATGAATTTGACATATTGATGTCTTGGAAAAGGAAATTCTGACATCGGGGCTCTAAGCGTTTTCAAACATTGTCATTTGATAAAAGTGTTCTACATTTTTAAAAATAGAGATTAATATGTCTTTACATACATAGGTGAGAAAGTTTCCATTATTCCTAGCCGAGACATACCATGTATGCGCAAAAAATTCATAAACAAATATCACACTACTCACGTAGAAAATGTGGACCTTACCGTCATCAAGCGCAGCGAAACACGCCATTTCCAGATTATAGTCGACGAAAGCTCGGTAACAGTAATGAATAAGGTACACTCATTTTGTATCTATTTTGTGACTTTCTTTATTAAAAGGAACAGTTCTCTAATGTGTAACGTGCAATTACTACGTAATTCAATAACTTGAAGCATGAAGCAGTTTCACTTTGCCACCGGATATAAGAAATTTTATTTCGTATTCCGATCCCAATCGAAAGTTGTTGACTGGGAATGACGTGTTTTAATTCAATCTACATGTAACATCTAGCATTTTTTATATCACATTTAAAAAAAACCAAATATATACACATACACAATGTTGTAGAGTTATTTCTTGTAAATTTTCTGAGGTTTCGCACCATATTCGATATTTCGCGCAACGGTGTCAATTGGGCTTGTGTGCAGTTGTCGTTCGTTTCCCTATCAATGTTTATAGGTGACGCTGCGTTACAAACGACAATTTTCAACTTATCTTTTATTTTTCTATGTCTATCAGTATCAATTTGATCGAAATCTTTGAATTGAATACAATATCATTGCATTTATTTACATGTCAATTATCAAAATTAGATTAATTCAGAAAAGTTACATGGATTATTTAATGTCGGATGTTTATAAAAGTTTATGTTGATTTACCTAGGAGTAAATCAGCTGACACAGAACCCCCGCTGATGACCACTATACAAATCAATACAAATTACTGCGCAGAAAAGTGCGTGATGACCCAGGGAGATTGAACATAGTTCAACTCCCAAAAACAAAACATACTGTTTGTATATATTGCACATAATTGTGTTGACATTTTTCTTTTCGACATGTACTTGTGTGATTAAATAATCCATCAAGATAAATTGTCTGTAAATCAGTGTGTATGT
Source organism: Ostrea edulis (assembly GCF_947568905.1). Lineage (NCBI taxonomy): Eukaryota > Metazoa > Mollusca > Bivalvia > Ostreida > Ostreidae > Ostrea > Ostrea edulis. Next base: position 80,716,505 of record NC_079165.1, on the reverse strand, counting down.
TTCTTGTATCAAAATATCTTTTCACGAAAATATGTAGGCTTAATTTTCCTTTGAGACAATACAAACGCAGGCATATCAATTGCTGTCTTCTTATACAACTGATATACATATAGAAGAAATCAGTTTTATAACGAATTCGTTATATTTGAATTATGAACTCGCTGTAAACGTATAGCGAATTACGCTAATAGCGAATTTTTATGGACTGTCCGCAGAAATTTGCTATATCAGAGTTTTACTGTAATCGCCTAATAATTTCCCCCCAAACAGTCCTTTACTTCTGCAACTGCTCCTACCATCACATTTACTATTCACTTTGTGACATTATTATGATACATGTGTACTTAACATTCAGGAACGTTGGCTTACTTACCATCCATTCACTTCCTGGTAATTAATCCAACCAATACTCATTCACTTTCTGATATCCAATCCGCACAATACCATTTATTTCTTGTTAACTCACAAATACATTGGCAATTCAGTTCCTAGAAACTTAATAAAAAATTACCTCTTGACTTCCTGTAACTTGCCCACCTACTGCCCTTTGACTGCAGGTAAGTTATCCTCACACTATCCACTGACTTGCTGATAACTTCTCATCACATTATCAAATAACTTCCTAGTGAATAATCAGTACTTAACCACACAGTATCCACAAACTCCTGGTAATAACCTACCTACATATTTGTTATTCACTTCCTGGAAGGCATCGCTACATCTGTCCTTCTGATATCTTGATAACCTAAGCACACATTGTCCATTCACTTCCTGGAAGACATCGCTAAACCTGTCCTTCTGATATCCTGATAACCTACACACACATTGTCCATTCACTCCCTGGTATTCTTCGCTAATCTGTCCTTCTGATATCCTGATAACCTACCCATACATTGTCCATTCACTCCCTGGTAACTTACAGACATCCGTCTTTCTGATATCCGGATAACTTACCCACACATTGTTCATTCACTTCCTGGTAACTTACGGAAATCAGTCTTTCTGGAATCCGGATCACTTACCCACACATTGTCCATTCACTTCCTGGTATCCATCCCTACATCTCTGGACACACTGGTAACTCCCCTTAATGTTCTGACACTCCTGTTCATCTGTACATTTGTGAATACCTTCTTTACATTCATCAACGTCTGAAAAGAAAACATATTTAAGGAATGAATTAAATTTGTTTTTATATTTTCTACAATATAAATTGATCCTGGGCAGTTTATGCTTATAAACTGTGATGGGACCAGGTGCATAATAGGTCCAAGCAGCACCTGACAAAGTCAGAATGTAAGGAACAGCCAACCAATTTGTATGAAACATGTCAGACACCATTCTACCTGAAGATCCCTCCCTGTTCAAAGGGCGTAATAGCCGACCATAGGCCTAAATTTTGCATCCCTTCACCGGCAGTGATGACGTCTCCATAAGAGTGAAAATTCCTCGAGTGGGACGTTAAACAACATGCAATCAATCTACCTAATGTTAGGTTGTTATTGTAAATTAGATCATAACGAAAATACGCTTTGTGAAATGCCGATTTAAAATGCAACTGCTAAAACTCCTGTAAACATCAGCTTGTCAGCAGCCTGCTTCAATTTAAAACAATTTAAATGTAACATCCGCAGAGCATGCTTTCGTGATCAAATCAGTTGAGAGAAATAAATACCATGTGCAGGTGATAATAAATTACTACATAGACGCAGAACTTCCATCTGTCATTCCCGTGGGGATCCGGATTAGAATAAGTCCTCAGTACCCCTTGCTTGTCGTAAGAGGCGACTAAATGGGGCGGTCCTTCGGATGAGACCGCAAAAACCGAGGCCCCATGTCACAGCAGGTGTGGCATGATAAAGATCCCTCCCTGCTCAAAGGTCATAAATGCTGAGCATATGCCTAAATTTTGCAGCCCTTCACCGGCAATGGTGATATCTTCATATGAGTGAAATATTCTCAAGAGGGGCGTTAAACAATAGTAAATCAATTGATCCATTTGTCATAAACGTGAGTTGTTATTTTACAGTTAATTTCTATGTTCAATTTATCCAAATATGAAGCAGATATTGAAGACTTTGTGGTGTCTAATTTTGAGTTCACTGAGATATATGGAATCGACATACGTATGAATGAAAATGTGTGTTTTATAATATAGCATATAATTTTGATTTTGACTGCGGATAACTCTGTTTACCTGATCAGGATATAGGGTTCATGGCGGGTGTGACCGGTCGACAGGGGATGCTTACTCCTTCTAGGCACCTCTGGTGTGTCCAGGGGTCCGTGTTTGCCCAACTATCTATTTTGTATTGTTTGTAGGAGTTATGAGATTGATCACTGTTCGTTATCTTCACCTTTCATCTAAGTGTCGAGTTAAAGATCACATCAAGATATGTTTTCTTCTCATGTATGTCTTAAATAAATTCTGCCTTAAAAGAATACAAAACCAGGTCAACTATCCAACTTGCACTACTTTCTAAAATCGAAATTCAGATAAGCACATTTAATAGTGCAGTCAATGGGACGAATGAATATAAGTTATGGTACATGTACTTATACTGCATTCAGTAGATGTTCTATCAAGCCTTAATATTTGCACCTCAGGAAAATACATTGTATTAACTACTATGAAGGAGAAACGTCAGATGCATTGTGCCACAGTATATGCCAGAAGTGCAGAAAATCAAATGTGGATTCTAAACACTTCCCAAGAGCTTTGAGTAAACTTAATATCACAAAACTTTCCAAAATCAACAACATCAAAATATATGAATTTTCAACATTCTATTACAGAGTAGACTTATTTCACATCACAGGCATATATTTAGTATTATCTTGTGATTAGTCATCCAGAAATTAATTTACGAAACAGCAATATGATTTTCTGCACAAGCACTCTGACGTTAATGATAAAAGCTGCTCGAGTACCTCATTGATGATATTTAGGTAGTCTTTGATGATCAAGTCTTCCAACAGTATGTTGGAATTAACATGGGCACAAATTGTGCTCATTATTAGTTGACCTGGTTTTTGTATTCTTTTCTCTTGCTGTAGCTTTTAACTCGACACTTAGATATACTTATGACATTTTATTCATATCGATTCGATATATCCCAGTGAACTTGAAACAACACAGTGTCTTCTACATCTACTTCGTACTTAGATATTCTAATGAACATTCTAAAGATGTTAACGTCAAAGTAACACCCCAATTTTATGAAAAAACGGGATTACCTCAGCTTCTCCATCGTCAACTTCCCATATTTATGTAACAATATTGCATTATCACCTGCACATGATGTTATGTCTCTCAGTTGCTTCGATACGCGAGAGTGTAATCTGCATCAGATAAATTTTAATCAAGTCATGCTACTGACAAATATGTTGATATTTTAGGGGTCTTGTTTAAAATAAGACGTTACAAATGAATTCGATTTGTCATTACAATGATATAATTTGTCACTGGGTCGAATGTTGTCTGATGTGTTTCATACCAATTGTTAGACAATTCTTTACATATTAATTTTGTCTCCGAAACCAAACGTACGCGGGCCAGAACGTAGCCCGGAACGAAAGTTTAACTATTTAGCGGTGCAGTATGAAACGCTAAACTACCCGGAATGTAAATTATGCGACACCAGTTGAAAGGGAATGTTTATTTCTACTAAGCATCTTATCCTTCCGTACCTCTGGTGTCAACAGAGGTTCGTACGTGTTTGCCTAACTTTTAATTTTAGATTCTTTATAGGATTTATCAGATTGATCCCTTCACATTTTTGGACTGACAAGACAAACAGCTGGACTAAGATAATTCATGACAAGAAACTCCTGACCATAAAGATATTCCCTTTACATTTTTGCCTGATAAGACATTATTTAGTTGATTTTACATTTTAAAAAAATATATACAGTTAAACTTATTGAAAAATGTACAAGCATAGTTCTAAAGGCAATATTTCAGGTTTTCTCTTTAAACAGATATTTCCAGCACTAGCAAACAGGCCGACTTACCTTGACAGGTAACGTTGGATATGAATCTATAACCCGAGGGACAAGCACACCGGTAACTCCCGATCCGGTTCCTGCAGATGTGGGAGCAGGCTGACATCCCCTCCGTACATTCATTGACATCTATGTTACGTCACAATAAATACAATAGGTCACTATGTACAAGTTACTGTTCATAAGATCCAAATATATTTGTACACCCAGTCAATACAAATTTGAGAAATCTTCAATCATTTATATATGTGTCAAACTGGTTGTGAAGCAGTAATAGTTTTGATCTATTCATGGAACAAATATTTAAAACATTTGGACACGAATGCTGCTTTGAAAAGAAACAATCTACATGTATACAGTTTTAATCAGAAAGTACAACTTATTCTTGGTTACCTGTACATCGTCCATCGCTCTTCAATTTGAAACCCAAAGAACATGAACACTGATAACTCCCAGCAGTGTTCTTGCAGTGCTGTCCACAGATCAAGGGGTTCTCGGAGCATTCATCGATGTCTGTTAAACAATTACCACGATAAATTAAAACATCATTTTAATTCATACTAATACTTCCATCAAAAGAGGCATTGCAATAACTGCTTGAACTGTCTTTTTGACCGAAAAAAAGGATTTTACTTTCGGTCTACAATCCCTGTAGTTGTATGAAACAGAAATTTGGAAAGATAAGTCTAATTCATATGTAGTCCACAATATTCTCTATGAGACGCACAGAAAGACACTTCTACACACGCAGATCATGATACATCTTTATGATGAGCATCTTCAACTTTGTACTACAACGCTACTACCTGTAGTACTAAACAACTCAACTCTGACAATCCTGTGACCTTCAGATTATTCGAATAACTTTGACTGAGGTTCAAGACACATCCGTGAGTCATACGCAACCTTTCCATAAAATGTGAGTACATCATGTTTCTCTGTTACAGAGACACGACATATCTAACAAGTTTAACAAAGTTTTACACAGTTTTTAAATAATTCAAACCAGAGACAATGAAGGATTGAGAAATGCTTTACCTATACAAAACCGATCCCTGTTTCTCCAGTAGCCTGGCTTACACACCACGGCGCAGTGGTACGATCCCACCGTGTTCAGACACTCATGGTTACTACTACATCCACCGTTGTTCCAGCGACACTCGTCCAGGTCTTCACATGTCCGCCCGTCCGGACCCAGGACATATCCAGAGGGACAGGAACATGCAAATTTTCCCGGTGAGTTATGACAGTGGTGAGAGCAGGGGTTGGTAGGGTAACACTCGTCATTATCTGATTAGTAAAACCTGTCTGTACTTAAAACTCTCAATTGCAGAATCAGGATACTGTGTTTTACCAAGACTTCCAGCCCATTTTTCATTTCATATCATATTTTCCCATGCTATGCACACTATTTAATCTGACATCTTATCAAATCCAACACAAAATATATCTCACAAATTAAATTGTAGTAAGCAGTTTTTACCGCATATGCATAAAAAACTGCTTCATATTTTACTGTAGATCAGCTGTGGACTAAAACATAAATTTGCTAACATAAGTACGATTCTACATGCTTTGAGTTGTAGTTTTGTGTTAGTCTCCTCCATCCATCCTTACCTAGACAGAACTGTCCACTGTTGTCCAAGTGAAACCCTGATGGACATTGGTTACTGGGGGTTCCTATCAGGTACACAAATAGGAACAGCATAGTAATGATTAATAAAAATAACTTGTCAACAACACAAAATAAACTTTTTACTTAAATACTTTATTCCATTAGAAATTCACGCGAGAGCTTTTTGAAACCCGGAATTCAATGGATATAAACACCATGTGCCGGTGATAATTGCTAGATAAATAGGTGAAGTTCACGATTTAGAAGCTGAGCTCATCCCCTTCGTCATAAAGTTAAGTTGTTAGTTTGTCGTTAATATCCATTTTCAATCAAATATCTAAGTGTGAAGCAGATGTGGAGGACTTTGGGGTGTCATTTATTTCAAATCCACTGGGATATTTCGAATCTTCAATGAAATTGATATTGTTAATCGATAAAACATCATTGATATATATAAATCTCCAGTTGAAGACCACGGCTAAATATTTTTTCTTCTCATGTAGAAGCTTTTAAATAAATTCTACGTTATAAGAATATAAAAACAAGGAAACTAATAAGAAAGGTGCACATTTCATGCATATGTCTGTCCCTAAAGTTAATAGGTGCCATTTGTCCTTCTGTCCTTCATTTCATAAAGTATTTGGAGTGTCATCATTCAAGATTTAATGAATGAAAACATTTTCTGTACGGCCTCGACTCTAGGTCTGCTGATTCAAATGTCGAAAGTTTTGGCCATCATGCAGGGCAAGTGTTATCAGCCTAGTTCAAAAGCATTTGAAAGGACGACCAGATGGACAAAGATATATGATATTTCAAAGCTCATATACCATCTAAAACATTATTTGTTGTAGGATTCAAAATATATTATGAGTGTAAGGTATACCTTGAGCTACATTAGTCAGCAATGTGAATTTGACCTGGTCACCAGTTGGGCTGACCGATGATGTAATATCCTTGGTATGTAGTGTCTCCACCAGAAACGGCATGATTTCTGTCGTCTCATATGTAATGGAATGATTCCATGAGTACGGCAGAATATGCCCGTCCACCTGGACAGTTCGAGAAGATCGAGCGAAAATTTTCCCTACCGAGTAAAACTACATTTAACATATGTTATGCAGATAAAGCTTTCATTTATGCTCAAAATTGTGAAATACGCATGTCAATATGCACATTTCATTACACAATAATTGAATAACAACTATACGAAAACATGATAAACTAGTTATATCATATAGAATTATCATATTATGAATATAGTATGATTAAAATATCATGAGTATATCACTGAATCTTTGTACTCACCTTGTCCAGTCTGAATGTAATTTTCGTAGTACGGAGCCAGTTCTATCTCTGATCCCTGGGAGAGGTCAGGGACTTCCCCTCTGACAATGACATCAATCTGTAAAACTCCTTCCTCGTCCACTCCATTGGAGTACTGGGACATTTTCACAATTTCACCTATATGTCACCAAAATGTCATTAGCTGACTTAGCCCGAGAAGATGCACTGCATTCATATCTTTGTATAGTGTAGTGTAAACATTGTTAGGCAATATATTTCCTACAATTCAGTGTTCCACTTTTCTGATTTGATCTACGTTTTCAACAACTGCGTTAATGCGTTACCTGTAGCATACTCCACCTGAACGTCACGGGAGAATTGTCCATCAGTTAGGGAGAATCCATTCTTAGCTCCGCCCCTTTCTGATGCTGTCACCCAATACACAGGACTCAACACTGACACCAGGTGTTCCACGTGTTTCCCTGTAATTATCGTCATCATACAAACTGATCAACTATTTAATTTCAAAACAAACACACATAGATATATCTTTTCAAATACTTCCTTCATACATATTTGGGGGTCTAGAATGGATCACCTGATTTCTTCTTGTTACATCTAACTGCTTACATATTCTATAAAATTTGAGGACAATTAGATTTGTTTTCATAAAATCTTAAAGTTGGTCTCGACTATTGTAAGCTGCAAGTGCACGTGATTCAGTCACCAGCAGGTTCTCGATATTTGATGGTGTTGTCTTTAAATTTATCAGCTTTTTGATAAATGCCACCTCTGAATGATTCTCAACACTAATAGACGACTGGAAACATACGTGTGAAAAGGTAGACAACGAACAGTGATCAATCCCATAGCTCCCACAAGCAATACAAAATAGAGAATTGGGCAAACGCGGAACCCTGGATATACCAGAGGTGGAATCAGGTGCCTAGGAGAAGTAAGCATCCCCTGTCGACCGGTCACACCCGCCGTGAGCCCTGTGTCTTGATCAGGTCGAAGTAAAATGAGCTAGTGTATAACGAAAAGCCTAACAATAGATATGAAACAAGTCAGACAGTATTTGAACCAATGATAGCTTGTATTGGCAAACTAGATCGCTATAATGACCATATAATTTGAGAAATGCTGACTTTAAACAAGACTGTTAAAATTCCTGTAACATCAATTTGTTTGTCAGTAGCCTGTCTTGATCTAAAAACTGATCATCTTATCAAATTACTTAAGATACATAAACACTATATGCAGGTAATAATGGAATATTGTGGCAAATATGGGGTGTAATGATGTGGAAGCCGATATCATCCTTATTGTCATAAAATTGAGCTGTTGCTTTGCAGTTAGCATCTATGTTCAATAAAATATCTAAGTATGAAGCAAATGCAGAAGACTCTGTAGTGCCTTTCATTTCGAGTTCACTGGGTGTATCTCAAATACTTCGATATACAAGAGCTTGTTCTGCATATGATCAGATTTTACATTGCGGCAGATAAACAAGTTGATGTTACACACATAAATATATACTAGACTTCTCTTCCACTCACCTTTTGAATTGGTTATATTTAGTGAAACATTCATGTATTTATTAATTGCTTGTGTTCATTTTGTATTTCAATCGTTTTCTTGCAGCAATCATATTACTTTTCATTGTCGGCACTGTTTACCATATCCGAATCCACAATGGTACAAATTACCAAATATTTTTTTTAACTTCATCACTCAAAATTATTATCTCCCCACCATTTTATTTCACAATCACATTGTTTTGGAACTTTTCTCTCTGATTTTGTCTTATATCTATGATTTTGGGGTAAAGAATTCTATTTTTATCGCCACCGTATGATGGTACAAACGCTCTACACCATCGTCTGTACTCTCACTTATAACAAAACCCTTTTCCTCAATTCATTACATCAATGTATCATTCTCGTTAACAATGTAGACTATTAATATTTGTCGGGTTTTTTCGTGGTGTGTGATATTTGTTTATACAATATTTGTCTCTTGATAAAGATGCGTGTTGTGTTGAGAGTTTGAGGTTTAAATAATCAACAGTGTTGAGGCCTTTGAGTGCTTATCGATCGATCAATAGATAGATATATAGATAGACATCCGAGGATAATTTTATGAATTCATAGCAATTTTCCTTTCAATCTTTAATATGAAAAAATACAATAATCCCTGAAAGCCTGTGATTTATGATCCATTCTGTAGCGATTTAAGACTAAAGTTGATTGCATTGTACATGGATTGTATATACCTGTACGGGGAGGTAAATCTGTGATGGTAGCATCCACTTTAATGTTCTGCCTATCTTCGGTCGGTGACATGACAGCGTTGATAGTTGAATCAGTCAGGTCCACACCATTGATGTATCCAACCAATGTACCAAAGGCCTTAGTGGGCATTTCTGTGTGATATACACTTCTAAGGTATAATTTGTGATATGCACTTCTGAGATACATTTCTATGTGGTATATATATATATATATATATATATATAAAGCAAAAACAAACAATTATAACACCCAACTCGGAAGTCGTTGTGGCCGAGTGGACTTACGCACTGGTTTGACAATCTTGCTAGGCGGTGGGTGCCGTACGTCGCTGGTTCGACCCCGGGCTGTGGCGAAAATTTTCAGTACCTAGTTGTGATTATTTAGTGCTTTATATATATATATATATATATATATATATATATATATGGTATATATTTCTGCGATTTATATATTTCTGTAGAATTCATTTCTGTGTGATATATATACATTTCTTATATGCGTTTCGGTGTGATATATATTTCTGTGTGGTATACATTTCTGTGATAAAATTTGTGAGATAATTTTGTGGTATATGTATACATTTCTGTGATATACATTTCATTAGATCAATTTTCTTGCATGTTCAGGAATTTACCAAAACAATTTCTTATTCAAAAGGTGAGTTATTCTATCATTTACCAAATTACTACATACTAGTAATAATTTTTTCTAGCCAAACCAATTTGTTAATGTATCTATAATGACATAATTACACATTAATGTATGCACAGTAAATTACTTGATTTTGACAAATTTTCTTCTGTCTTATGTCAATATTTGTGAAATAAAAAAATTATAAATAATAAAAATAAAACTGAAAAAAAATATTTGATTTCATTCCAGATTAAAGGAATGCAAGGTGAAGATAACGAACAGTGATCAATCTCATAACTCCTACAAGCAATACAAAATAGTTGGGCAAACACGGACCCCTGGACACACCAGAGGTGGGATCAGGTGCCTAGGAGGAGTAAGCATCCCCTGTTGACCGGTCACACCCACCGTGAGCCCCATATCCTGATCAGGTAAACGGAGTTATCCGCAGTCAAAATCAGTGTGCCAAGAACGGCTTAACAATCGGTATGAAACACGTCAGACAGCATTTGACCCAATGCGAGGTTGTATTGACGAACTAGATCGTTATAACGACCATAGAATAGGTCGAAATTTAAGTTAATCCTTAACTTTTGGACATCTTCAATTCACCCTGTTTGTGTAATGTATGCATTGCACGTGTCTTGTTCACAAGTGGTCAGAAAGAAAACAATTAAGTTGGCCAGTTTTTGACAATCAGTTCCTTTTTCTTATCCATAGGAATAAAGACATATCAAACTTTATTCCTTGTGCTAGATCATGTGTAAAACACTAAAGAGTATTTATATATGCATAGATACAAGAATTGGTGGGAAATATCATACGGTATACGGTACTGTAACAGTCGCCTGCTCAGCACAGAAAGAAAGTGTGTCAAGAACACAAATTGTATTTTAAAACTATTTTCATATGAATAAATACTACCACAGTTTTTTTTGTATTCATATCTAATAGAGCCTTTTGTTTCATTTTATTTGTTGAATACCATAGTATTGGTATTTCTGTACTGAAACTTAACATTCAAAAAATGCATGTGCATATGCACCCCTAACTGGAAACTAGCAGATCTTCGTTCAAAAACGTAAGAAAACATCATGAAAAAATAAATAAATCATTATCATAATAACCATGCAATCTTTACGAGTCTTTGTATTGTACTTTCTGTCTATTAATCGTACTTGAGCAAGGTGTCAAACCACATATATCCCTCTGGACTTCGTCTCCGTCACAGTACCGGCCCCCGTTTAAGGGCGTGCTGCACACCCGATTACGTTCCCTGTGACCTGCCCCACAGGTACGAGAACACGAGGACCACGCACCCCAAATACTCCACTCTCCATCCACTACAAATACAATAGAGAAGGGACTCAATTGATTAATTGATTGATGTTTTCCGTCACACTCAACAATTTTACAGTTATCTGGTGGCACCCAGTTTTTATTGGTGGAAGAGAGAACCCAAATACAATGTACCTGGGAAGAGACCACCGACCTTCCGAAAGTAAATTGGGAAACTTTCTCACTTACCGGCACGAGAGGGATTCGAACCCGCGCAGACAGAGGTGAGTGGTCGTGTGATTTTGAGCGCGATGCTCTAACCACTCGGCAACGGAGGCCTCGGAGGGACTCAAGGTAATACAGAAAAAGTGTCTGCTTTGACGTTTGAGAAAATAATCAGGTATGGGTGACTTGTTCAGATTTTATTTTCTGACATACCTTGACTTTTACCGTTTAAGATAAAAATGGCATAATACATATCATCTTCAGAACTCAGGAAATCTTACCGGGGCACTGTGGTCTGTTGCACTGTCGACTGTCCTCGCCGGCTCCGATACAGGGACGACCATTGATGCTGGGAGCGGGATTAGAGCAAGTCCTGAATCTTTTCTGAAGACCCATCCCACAGCTTACCGAGCAAGCCCCCCAACTCTGCCACCTCGCCCAGTTACCATGAACTGCAGTTTATAAAAGCATAAAACTGAGACATTTCTGTAATTTGGTAATGATGTTTAAATCATAATGATTATTTTCGAGGTTTTAAATTTAGTATTATTTTATTCCTTTTTCTATGTATTTATTGTTTTTTGCTTAAGTTTGTTTTTATTGTTTTACATGTAACGCGATTTAGGGTAATTACCTTAATTAGATAAAGCGCTATATAAATGTATAATAGTAATAATGATAATTTGATTGCATACATTGATTACAATCAATTTTTTCATGTAAACTATTTGTTGTAATTGTTAATTGAGAACTGATGTTGCATAAAGATGAATACACACATATTACATTTGTACCAAGATTTCCTTGAAGAAGGAATAATGAGTTTACAATGCAGTTACCGGAGCAGGGATCCGGATTACAGTAGTCTCTCTGGATGTCCCGTCCTGAACAGGATGATCCCCCATACATTGGGGCAGGGCTGTCACACCTCCGTAACCTTGACCTCACACCCCCTCCACAGCTCTGGGAGCAAGAAGTCCAATGGTTCCATTGACCCCACATACCGTCCACTAAAATAATCAAATTAATGAAAGTACTGAAAGACGGGGTTAAATTATTCAATGCATAACTTTCAGCAATGGTGCAGTTATGCTAATATAACAATTCATATGAAAACTCTCCAGACAAATACTTTAATCAGACATAGGTCTTGAATTGCAGATTTACGTACAAATTCCTATTCGTGTTTTTGATATAAGAAAAGAAGTGTTGAAAATCGAATTTTTTTTTAAAAGTCTATTCCTTTTGTATGGTTTTGGGGCCAAAACGAATATCTAAAGGAATGCTTGTATTGTGACCTACTAGTCTTGTGGCCAGTTTTGTTTATTCAATATGATCCAGAACTCGATATTCTTGGTTATCATTTCGTTGAGATAGTTCCTTCCTTATTAAACCTCAATATTCTTGGTTTGTATCTTATAGTGAGAGTCACCATTTTAACTTGTGCACTTAGCTCTTCAGCTATTCATAGCTATATCAGGTGCTGAACTCTTATGAAAAAGCACGAATGCTATAATAAAGTAAATGAAAAGAAATATAGATAAAGGTATGGAACAACGTTTAATATGTCAACAGAACAGAAAGATAACATATGATAGGTTGACATATGGCAGTATATGTTTAATAGCTTATTTTTATGGACCGACATAATGAAACCAAATGTTAAAGATAAAATTGATAATGGCATACTCTGGAATTGCACAATACAACCTGTCAATAACACATAAAAGATTAAAATCAAGTGGATATGTAAACACTCCAATTATTTCTTTAGCAAAGAAAATTTTCTAAACTACTAAAACTGTAAACAAGAACATGTAAATTGTAAACATTGTAACAAAATTGGTAACATAGTAATTTTAAAAATGTTGACACATATTTGGACTAGAAGTTTACTATGCAATGAAAAATATTTACATGTTACAGTCCAACATAAGTAAACAAGTCCACAAGCCAGACAACTGTCTTCTCAAGTGAAACAATATAACATGAAGTGCTGCAAATTCAGGCATTTTAGAATATTATGCATATACCAGTATCTGGACAATTAACAATTGTAAAAGTATTAATGTTAAATAGTAATAACATCGATACAAAACAGTGAACTATGATTGTGTAAAGAATATAATACTGTTGCAATGTGAGATTTTGAGTTAATAATACAAACTGATGCCTGATCAGGGTTAAATAAATTGCAATGCTGGGTTTTCATCGCTATTTTCAGTATCACAGAAAAGGTTATAATGAGATGGACATGTAAACATTCCAAACTTGTATAAAACAAGATGTGTTTGTGAAACACAAAACGCCCCCGATAATGGCCAATTCCGAAGATGTCCAAGGTCACAAAGACAAATATCTTGGTACCAGTAGAAAGATTTTGTCACAAGAAATGTTCATGTGCAATATGAAAGCTCTAATATTTACCATTTAGAAGTTATGACAAATGTCAATCTTTTTAAAATTTGGTCGAATGTCAAGGTCAAAAGGTTAAGTACAAACGGAAAGGTCTTGTCACAAGGAATACTCATATGAAATATCAAAGCTTTAGCTCTTACTGTTCAAACGTTATTAGCAAGGTTAAAGTTTTCAAAAAGTAGGTCAAACTTCAAGGTCGAGGTCACGGAGTCAAAAATGTTGGTACCCACGGAAAGGTATTGTCATAAAGAATACTCATGTGAAAAATCAAAGCTATATCACTTACTGTTCAAAAGTTATTAGCAAGGTTAAAGTTTCAGACAGAATGACAGAATTACAGAATGACAGACAGGACAAAAACAATATGCCCCCTGATCTTCGATATTGGAGGCATAAAAATAGTTTCTAAATTACTAGAACTGTAAATATGTACATGTAAATTGTAAACATTTTAACAAATTATTTACATAATTTCAAGTTTTTTTGACACACATTAGGACTAGAAGTTTCCTATGCAATGAAAGATATATACATGTTCGTTATCTTCACCTTGCATAAATATACAAGTCCACAAGCCAGATATCTTTTTTTAAATAATATAATATAAAGAGCTGTAAATTATATAATTTCAAAATATTATGTATCAACGATGCGTATGGCCGAGTTGCAGTTTTGGAAAATTATGCACGCTTGCATTCACAAAGTAAAAACATGCACGTATTTCATATAGTTTATAAGTATTAAGCTTTGAATGGCCGCAATAGGTATTTAGTGTGATAATGACCTTGACCTTTGGCCTTTGGATTTCAAAAGCAACATGAATCTTGAATGTCATCAGGATTTGAAGTCTGATAAACATGCATCAGCAAGTACATGTATAAAGGTTACAGGCAAGCTCAAATCTACAGTATATACATGTAATGAAAAAGAGACTTTGACCTTTTGACCTCAAAATAAATAAGAAAAACGTCCAAAAGAACCCGCCTGTACAGTTGTCGTGGGGTAATATTGTTGGCTTGCATTAAAATTATTTTTGCATGCATAGAATAAATAACACGACAAACTCTGGATACAATCGCATATTCTCGGTTTCTTCCATAAAAAAGGCCGGATGTAAACAAAGTAAGAATATTTGCTCATGAAAACAACAATCGTTTCTGTTTGAAAGATAATTCAAATTCATTTAATAAATCAATGAAAAATAAAAAGATTGTTCTCTTTTGTTTAAAATATTGATCTTATATTTCTCAAATATGTGTACAGAATGATCAGCGCAATTTATGCACTCTTTTCTTCCACGTAGATTCAATCCATGTGTTCTCGGCACGGCTTCCGTTTTGAGGCCTCGACTGACAGTAAACTAATAGACGGGGTCACGTGACTCCATCTAAAAATTATATATTTTGTACACTTAAACCAGGTCACACAATCTATAGACACTAAAATCAAGGTCATCTATTGTCTAGAAACTGGCCTCAAGGTCACAAAATACCTACACACTGTAATCAAGACCACTTATTCTTTAGAGACTGAAATGAAGATCAAACAGTATCTAGTCACTAACATCTAGGGCACGCGTTGTCTAAGTATTAAAGTACATTTTATATGTTTCTATTCACAGAACGCAAGGTCACTCATTGTCTTAACAAAAAAATATGTGTTACAAATTGTCTAGCCACTGAAATGAAGGTCAAATAGAGGTTACACAGAGAAATCAATGTCAACCAATAGTTATACCCAAAAATGTCACGATCACACATAGTCAAGGTAATAAATCAATTGTGATTTTTATGCTTTCTATTTATTGGCACCAAGGTCATTCATTGGTTTAACACCAAATCTATCTACTGGAATCGAGGTCATTCAATGGTTTAACACCAAAATCTATCTACTGGAATCGAGGTCATTCACTGGCTTCACACCAAATCTATCTACTGGAATCGAGGTCATTCAATGGTTTAACACCAAATCTATCTACTGGAATCGAGGTCATTCATTGGCTTAACACCAAATCTATCTACTGGAATCGAGGTCATTCATTGGCTTAACACCAAATCTATCTACTGGAATCGAGGTCATTCATTGGCTTAACACCAAATCTATCTACTGGAATCGCGGTCATTCATTGGCTTAACACCAAATCTATCTACTGGAATCGAGGTCATTCATTGGCTTAACACCAAATCTGGGTTACATACTGTATTGATACTGATCCAAGATTGTCTTTACTGTATAATATCTAGTATAAAAGCCATGAACGATCGATGTCTGCATGTTGATTTGAATTCAATTAATGTAAGAGATAATCATAAATTTATAAGGGAGCTTTCCTATTTTGGTGAAATGTTCATAAATTTCAATACCTGCACACTGCTGCACTCTGCATGTTTTCAGCTGGACGGTGTCCCCATGACAGTGGTGTCCCCCATACCGTGGTGGTGGGTTGTCACACAGCCTCCGCCTCTCGTGGACCCCCTCCCCACAAGAAACGCTACATCTTCCCCAGGATCCCCACCCACTCCACTCACCATCCACTAAAGAAAAGGAAAAACAAGACAATTGATATCTACTCCACACCCACTCCATTCAGCATCCACTGAAAAAAGATCAATTCAATAAATTCATAATTCTACTCTGGCATTTTTCTAAAAAGAGAATAGAATATGTTTATATACAGCACATTTCATTGGTCAAAATATAAGGTCACGAACTTCTGTGGATTGGTGTATTTAGAACCCATAAAAATTATTTTGTAATTCATTTTCAAGAGTTATAAAATTGAATTACTCGTAGTTATAACGAAATAAATTTGTTTTTCACAGATTATAGATTTTTAATAACATGTTTGAATTGTTGATATAGATTTTTGATAGAACATATTGTGACGGAATTAATCCGTCAAATCAAACTACCTAACACATTAGATAATATGTCAGAATTAATTTGCTGATTCTTAAAATATGCTATGAGAGATTCAATCGGTTTTATCATACTTATTCAATTTGTACAACTTGAATCTATAGTAACGAATTTCATAAACCATTTGAACATTTTTTTTTAAAAATATTAACAAAAGCTACAAATGCGAGGTTAAGAAATTCAACAGTATCAGTCTTTAGTATATTACCTTTTAAAAACATTTTAACATGTTGGTGTCATAATGCATGTGGTCAATTTAGCATGTGCTTATTATCATTTTCCCCGAATTAAATCTAAAATTACATTTTTATGTAACAAAACAAATAAAAAAATATGTTACATGTATCAAACTAAAACCCTAAATATTGGTAATACAAATTTTAGAATATCTTCTTCGGAATCTATATTACATTGCATTTATTACAAAGATTTTATTTTCTCACATTATCACCAGTGTGAGATCGACTTTACCCATGTGAGACAGCCATGTGAGATTTTTCTGTCTCGCACTGCTGCGACGTCATTTGATTGTGACGTCATATATTTTCTATGATTTACGTTACACGGTGAAGATTTACGTTACACAGTGAAGTAAAAATATTTTGCATTGTTATCTTTAAATTTTAATGTAGTATAGCTTTCTGGTGGACAACCTTGGGGTTTTTAGTTTACACTTACAGTGTAAACCATTTTCGGGTGTGCTCTTTCTGCCTATCTAATTAGTTTTTGCATCGAAGTTCAAATGAGGATTTTGATAATCTAAAATTTTCTGAAAGCTCCTAATTTTATGCACTAAACTGTAGTTAAAATGTGAGAAAAATAATCCTTCATTATTTACTCGTGTGGGATAGGGAAATTCCACCTCTGGAACAAGATTCGCTGTCTAGGACTCGGCAAAGCCTCGTCCAAGACTGCGAATCTTGTCCCCTCGGTGGAATTTCCCTATCTCACACTCGTACTAATGAAGGATTCTATTATTCTCACATTATCACCAGTGTGAGATCGACTTTTCTGTCTCACACTGCTGCGACGTCATTTGATTGTAACGTCATATATTTTCTATGATTTATATTACACGGTGAAGTAAAAATATTTTGCATTGTTATCTTTAAATTTTAATGTAGTATAGCTTTCTGGTGGACAACCTTGGGTTTTTTAGTTTACACTTACAGTGTAAACCATTTTCGGGTATGCTATTTCTGCCTATCTAATTACTTTTTGCATCGAAGTTCAAATGAGGATTTTGATAATTCAGAATTTTCTCGAAGCTCCTAAATGTATGCACTAAACCGTAGGCAACATGTGCGAAACATAATCCTTCATTATTTACTCTTGTGGTATAGGGAGATTCTGGACTGCGAATCTTGTCCCCTCGGTGGAATTCCCCTATCCCACACTCGTACTAATGAAGGATTCTATTAATCTCAGATTTCTTATAAAATCCGTGGCAATGAATTTAAGATATTATCATATCGATTCCTGAATTTCATTATTGCAGATTTATACATTTTAATAACAAAATCTGTTATCATGAATTCAAGATATTAAGATAATTCAAATCATTTAAATGAATTTTAGATGACGACAAATTTTGATCAGAAAACCTAATTCAAGCCTTCTGCTCAAGCGAGCTAAAACGTAAGGAATAATTGGATGGATTGTTTCAGACGTTCTTCTTATCAAAAAAAATCATAAACTTATTTTTACTTCAGATCGCAGATAAGTCAACCAATGAAACGTTTTTTTTTCTATCTCTTGGTCATTGAAAAAAATTCTAGGGGTGCAATTTATTTCTGATTCCCTTACCTGGGCATTGGCCCTCGTTACAGATATCGCTGGTCAAAGAGAGACCTGGACAGGGAAGACCACCATGTAGAGGAAACGGATTGTTACATAGTCTCTCCCGAGTTCTCTCCCCTTCTCCACATGTCACACTGCAAGGCTTCCATGGAAACCAATTACCCCACTCACCATCAACTAATGAGATAAATAATTTGATTTACGTAAAATCAGAAATTGAAATAGGAGAATGCCTATTAATACAATGTGATTGTTCACCATAATTCACTATTATTGTTAGTTCTTATCACTGTACACCTAGGCAATGCCCCAACTCACAGAATTTGGAAGCGACATAAAATATCTCTACCAAGATTATAGTGTCCTATAACGAACGTTTTGGATGTTCACTTCAACATATTTCGGACTTTTACCTGCACAATGTCTTGACCCATGTTTCAGACTTTTATCTGGACAATGTTTTCACCTATGTTTCGGACGTTTACCTGGGCAGTGGCCTGACCCATGTTTCGGAAGTTAACCTGGACAATGTCCTGACAAACGTGTTTTGGACTTTTAGCTGCACAGTGTCCTGACATGTTTTGGACTTTTACCTGGGCAGTGGCTTGACACACATGTTTCGGACTTTTACCTGGGCAGTGTCCTGACAAACATGTTTCGGACTTTTACCTGGGCAGTGGCCTGACACACAAGTTTTTGAGTCCAGAGAAGACCCTATACACTGTCTCCCTCCATTCTGAGGAAGAGGGTTGTCACACTCGCGAGTCCGGAACTGTAGTCCCACCCCACAAGTACTGCTACACAATCCCCAGGAAGTCCATTCAGAAAAACGGCCATGAACTGTAACGACAAATCAGGAAATGATTAAAAACTAAGTACAATCTCACAATTTTTCATTTAAATTAAAAATTAATGTACCATGCGCTAAATAAATTGCAGATATATCTTTTCAATAATATTATACGATTTATTTAATCTACAAGTTCTCAACATACATTGTTACAGTATCAGAATTATGAAAGGTGAAGATAACGAACAGTGATCAATCTCATAACTCCTATAAACAATACAAAATAGATAGTTGGGCAAACAGGGACCCCTGGACACACCAGAGGTGGAATCAGGTGCCTAGGAGGAGTAAACATCTCCTGTCGACCGGTCACACCCACAGTGAGCCCTATATCCTGATCAGGTACTCAAATCAATAACTAAGATTTTGGAGAAATTAAGCTCCTGAAGTTAGATCCACTTTCTATTGAATCTGCGGTGGTACGTACCAACAATGGTCATGTTGGCTTCGACGATGGTGATGCCCAATCTATTGGCCGCCTTACAACGGTACAAACCGGCGTCCGACATCTGGGCTGCTATAATCCTGTGCATTAGGAAAATCACTTCTGTAACGTTTGTTACCCATAAGAAACATTCATCTCATAATTCAGCATCGGGCTAGCGTTATACTAATGGAATGGAAACATTTATCTCTCTCAACGCCATAATTTCTTGCACGGGAAATTGTAAAATATCATTATGCATTTACCTTTCCCATAAGAATTATCAAATCTAATGCCCAAGAAAATTAACTTATCTTGAGCATATCTATTATAGTTTGTTATCAGTAGCATAGTACTTTACAAAATCCTTATTGTATCATTATTTTGTGTAGGCTATTCAGGCCATTGCTGTAAGGTATATCAGATACATCTGGTAACTTTTTTTCTAAATTCCAGAACCAAAATTTGAAGGACTTTATGGTGAAATTGACAATGAAATAAAAGGAATTAAAACTTTTATAGAAGGATAAAATGATATTTCATATCTCATATGTACATTTCTGAGTCTGTCGTATACCTTGTTGATATCTGAGTGAGTTGTATAATCTTGTTGATGTTTGAGGGAGTTGTATAACCTTGTTGATATCAGAGTGTGTTGTATAACCTTGTTGATGTTTGAATGAGTTTGATAACCTTGTTGATATCTGAGTGAGTTTGATAACCTTGTTGATATCTGAGTGAGTTTGATAACCTTGTTGATATCTGAGTGAGTTTGATAACCTTGTTGATATCTGAGTGAGTTTGAAAACCTTGTTGATATCTGAGTGAGTTTGATAACCTTGTTGATATCTGCGTGCTGTTGCATAACCATGTGGACACATGTACCTGAGTGAGTTGTTGGGCAGAATGGAAAGTCTCTCTCCCGTGACAATGTCCTTCCAACCCCTTAACCAGGATATATCAGGAGTGGGTTCCCCTTCAGCCACACAGTCCATTACAACTGTGTCCCCCTGAGTAATCCTCATATTGGTTGGCTCAATCTTAAAAATTGGGGGCTCTGCAATGTCATATTTGAGAGGTGTTACTTTATAAGACATACATAAACATGCAATAAACCCTCTCTGCTAAGTCCTTTCGGGGGGAATCTTTCTAGAAGAACACGTTAAGCAAAAACGTTTGATAATGTAAAGACATTATTTTTAACGGTAAAATATTTCTCTGATTATCATATTCCCCAAAGTGAAAGAATTTCATTGATATGCTTTTATCTTTACCTTGCACAGTTAACATGGCCACGCCCTCCGATGTGCCAGCGTCATTAGAGGCCACGCATTTGTATTCACCAGCATCTGAACTCTATCAATGTACACAGTGTTATAAGTATGACGCTATGAAATGCTTAAATTAGTCACAAATCCCAGTCTTTTATAAATGGTGTGAACATGAAATTATGATGATATTTTAATCTGAGTCTAAATTTTGTGGTATGTAAAAGATTGTGAATTAATACCTAGTGATACAATTCTAAAGCCAGGATGCTAATTTACCCCAGAAACAACTTCATTAAGAATGAGTTACAATGAAAACGGCATCTCTCAAAACAGGGGAGTGATTTGACATTTGAACAGACAACTTTTAGAACAGCAGAGTTGATTACTATTACAGCGAACATTAAGAAAGGAAACTTTGCCATCAACGAGACGTCTAAAACAAGAGAATAAATTACCAGCAAGAAAGAACCTTTTTAGAATATTGAAATAATGAACTACTATTGATCATGTTTTATCAGCAAGGATTTCATTTTCGAGCAATATCGCGAAGTTACATTCATACTGTAATTTCTATTGCTAATATTTGTTATTGCTTGCTATAAATGTATCGCGTATAGAACAATGCCGATTTTGTGGCAATGAAGTACAGCAGTGCTAAAGTCCAGCAAACATTACTGGAACTGCAGTAGCATCAAAATTGGCATTATAACAGAAACCTTACCGACGAGTCGTATATGACCAGTGACCCATTGAGAAGCTGTACAATTCTATCGCTGAGCTCCACAGGTCGGCCGTTCTTTGTCCACCTGATGTCGGGGTTCGGGTCGCCACCCACAGAGCAGGTCAGCATCACCTGGTCAGCCACACTTACTGTGGCATCACTGTCCGGTATAGACACCTGGGGTGGGACTGAAAAACACCGATTTCTAACTATTACTAAATAAAAGAGTGATATAATAATGATATATATATATATATATATATATATATATATATATATATATATATATATATTGTCACCTATCACACTGTTGTAAGTGCTCGATATCAAAAATTAACAACAGGAAAATACTATCATTGTTAATTCACCATTGTTACAAAATAAGCAATGTCATACTAATATCATATAAAGTTTGAGTATCTTATTACATATTACGAAAAATGACCATACGATCAGCCAGCAATTTATACACCTGTCCTAATCATCCTGTAGATTGAAGTACTTGCCTTTCATAAGAACAGGGGCAGACGCTGTAGCGATCCCGGCCGGATTCTCCGCGATACATGTATACATTCCAGCATCCTGTCTGAGGGCATGATAGATAAACAGGAAACTCCGCCCATGTATGCTCGGGGAAGCTGTCAAAAACAAAAACTCCTAAAATTTTCTGATCATGTATTGGTACTTGGGAAATGAATTATGAAGATTTTTTTCTGGTTCAAAGTTGGGTATTTGGGTGGAGGCTGGGATAGTAACGTTTTACATCTTATTGTACATTTTGACGATTTCATCTAGGTATGTACATGGTAACACCAATTTACCTGGGACTGGCTGTCCATTGAGGGTCCACGTCACTACAGGAATTGGGATTCCTGTGGCAGCACATGACAACACAATCCTAGAGTTTTGTATGACTTCCTGACTTCGTGGGGCCACAGTAATCTTGGGAGGGACTGGGAAAGAAATTAACATAATAGATCTTTATCATACAATTATATAGCTAAATAGCAGAAGTATCTCTGCTATAATTACGTTATGAACTTTTGTTTATTTGTGCAGTACTATCTGAATGTTTTATATTACTACGTATATATGATTACTTGTTAATCATACTCCTTGACCCTCTAAACACAAAACCTTCATGCATGGAGTTCCTTCCATTAAACTGCCATGAAGTTCCTTTCATTAATCTTTTCACCCTCTAGATATTACTTTTTCTATACAAACTATTCCATTATAATTATTTACCCTCTAGATTCTTTACAGTGCCTTCCAGTCACTTCTTTCTTTCTTTGTATAACAATTTAAATCCCTCTACTCATATAAAAATGTTGCCTATTTCAGTTGTGGTGATGCACTTTAAATAACTCAACCTACCTTGGATCCTAATAACCTGACATTAATTTGGGTGGAGTTATCCAATCTACCTTGAACTTTGAGGACTTCGCATTACATTTGATTGAACTCACTTGACCTACCTTGGACCTCGAGGACTTGATTTTACTTTTGATAATGTACATGAGATTGATCTAATTCGCCCTACCTTGGATTCTAAGGACTCTATCCATGGAGTCTCTGCCTGCCACATTGATGGCAGTGCATGTGTAACTGGCTGTGTCATCTGCCTGAAATGTTTGATGACATGACGCATTTTTCTCCATTGACACACTCAAGTATTTCAAATGATTAGATACCATATCTTTTCCAGATATGGGCAAGAGAATATTAAATTTAAAAATCCTGGACACGAGACTTTACAATTATGATAAAACATTGAAAAATCCCCCAAACACTTCCTACTTACATCCAACGTATTGATGATCAGTGTCCCCGAGTCGTCCACCACGTACTTCCGGTCAGTCCGAATCAACCGACCGTCCTTCAGCCACACGATTTGTGGTCTGGGCTCGCCGGTCGTGTTACAGGGTATCCTGGCCGTGGATCCTACTGTTCCTGTCAGCAGACGAGCTCCCTTCTCTATCCTTGGGGGTACTAGTGGAAAGATGAATTCAGGTTACATATTGTCTAAAACATAACTACAGTGTGCTCCATCCTCACTACAGTAAGGCATCCATAAATCGCCATTGAACTACGAATAAAGTCTTGAACATAGAAGTACAAAATTCTTGAAATGATTTGCTCAAATGCATAATTTCTCTTCAAATAGAAGACTTTGATTTTGTTATTTCAATTTAGGGGATGTTAATGGTTTTCTAATGACTTTTATGTCACTGCATCCAATTAGCACTGGTTAATAATTCCCACAAAGAATTGATGAATACCATGGACAGTTAGTGATATGCTGACTTCATCAATCCCGGCCTCATTTGTGGCTGTACACCTGTAGGTTCCCGTGTCCTCTGACCTTAAAAAAGGACACCCATGTCAACCTTTAGTCATATTGTTTGTACAGATAAACCGTGGCATTTTTAACATAGATTCTGAATCAGTTCTAATTTAGGCTCTTTCAAGAAAGAATCCCAGAGAAATCCAATACCAGATGTTCTTCTATCAAATTAACAAAATTCAGATCTTACCTAGAGTATGGAATAAGAAGCCACCCCGATCGTAGTATACGATAGTGGAAACTACCGGTTAGTTTCTCTCCTCCTTTATCCCAGGAAATCTTAGGACGGGGCCTTCCATCCGCACGGCAAGGTAACACAATGTTACGACCTTGAAGGACAGAGTATGCAGTCTGGGTCACGTCCGTTATTTTTGGAGGAACTGCAAACGATGATTAGATATGAAATTCTAAACACTCTCCGTAGGAAAGCAGTCTCCATATAAATGTAATCCATGGAGTTCAATCTTTCTTATATATATTTAAAAAATATGAAAAGAAAACACAGAAATCTTTCGTAAAGCTTTAGCGCTTTCATTACATCTTCAGAAGCTTTACAAAAATGTATACATAGCAGTATCATAGTAACAGTGATTATGACGTCAATGTAAGCGGACCGTTAAATATGACGTCAAAGTAAGCGGAACGTTAAA
>NC_079165.1:80641771-80686771 GCF_947568905.1 Ostrea edulis | reverse complement strand
GCACGTGCTTTTTCATTATTTGGAACTGATATGGCAATACCTTAATTAATATAATTAAAGGCTAAAATTAAATTACTTTTGCTTTAAGTTTACAATATGAATGATTAATTAATCATGTGAACAATAATTGCTCAATTGAATTTCCATACATCTAAGCTACAGACAGTTGACGTGGTAACCCTGTACACTGAGTCTTATCTTAATTAAGCTATAGACAGTCGATGTGGTTACCCTGTATATTGAGTCTTATCTCCTGGTTAATTAAGCTATAGACAGTCGACGTGGTTACCCTGTACATCGAGTCTTATCTCCTGGTTAATTAAGCTATAGACAGTCGATGTGGTTACCCTGTACATCGAGTCTTATCTCCTGGTTAATTAAGCTATAGACAGTCGACGTGGTTACCCTGTACATCGAGTCTTATCTCCTGGTTAATTAAGCTATAGACAGTCGACGTGGTTACCCTGTACATCAAGTCTTATCTCCCGGTTAACACTTCCGGCCTCATTGGTGGCAGAGCAAACATATGTCCCAGCATCTTCTAGTCTCACCGAAGTGAACTCAAGAGACCCGCCTATCAACATTCTGTGTCTCAGTCCCGTTGTAGGAAACACCTATAAAACGTTCAATCTAAAACATAATAACGCCTAGAAAAGGTTTGATCTAAAGAAGTCGACATTTGCAGACACTGCATTATCTGTTTAATTATCTTTTTAATATTTTAATCGGGTTCTGATTATAGCTGAATATTGCAATGACTTATAAGTCAAACTACAGGTGTCAATCACTAGAATACTTTCTATGGCTTTCTGATGACTCAGAACCTGTATTGTGTCACGAACCTTGTTATTCTTTTCCCATTTGACCTTGGGCACAGGCAGACCTATGCTGTTACACGAGAGGTCGACTCGTGTGTTGACTATTCCCACCACACGTGTAGGACCATCCTCAATGGTGGGCGGTACTGATGGAAAGAGAAGTAAAAAATGATTTTTGATGTTGTACAAGGCTAACATACTGTCCCAAATCGTCAAAATGAGAAAGCAAAAGCAAAAAACGAACACTGAAGAAACAATCAATGAAATTTATGAAATACATGGTAAGTGAAATAAAGAGAATGCAAAGCAGACATTGGATCAAAACCGAGTGAAAGTGAAGAAAACAATAGGGCAACGGTGAAGAATCGCAACTTGTATGGAGAAATAAAAACCAAGACCAAGCAAAAACCAAGACTGCATCATCACAAAAGAAAACAAACTCTTCATAAATCAAAATTTGTGAAATGTTTTTCTCTAACATAACTATTTCGTATATTCAAGAAATCAGACGTATGCAGAAGATAATTTATGTTACCTTGTACAGACACGGAAAAGTCGACAGAGGCGTTCCCAGCGGGGTTAGTCACCAGACATGTGTATTCACCCTCGTCTAGAAGCTGGGCATTGGTTAACAGCAGTTGCCTCCCTTGGTCTCTTATTCGGACACTAGGATTACCATAGGACGGAATGACCTGATGGTGTCTCATCCAAACAACCTTGGGCGGGGGAATGCCTGTTGCATCACAGCTCAGCATCAACTGTTGGTTTATTACTACTGACCTCTGTTGAAACTGAGAACCGTTGACTCTGGGAGGCACTGAAAATAACAGACATATCGAAAGTAAGCATGGGGGTTCATAACAGCAAAGGACGTTTGAATTCTTCGTGGCTCGAGATAAAAGACACCACAGAGTTATCCACTTCTGCTTCATACTTAAAATGGATATTAACGACATACAATAACTCAACTTCTCTATCGTCAACTTCCCATATCTATGTAGCAATACTCCATTATCACCTATATATGGTGTTTATATCTCGCAATGATTCGATACCCAAGAGCTTGTTCTGCGAATGATCAGTTTTTAAGTCGAGGTAAGCTACTGACAAACAAGTCGATGGTGTAAGGGTTTCAACAGTTTCCCTTAAAGTCAAAATATCGCAAACTCTATGGTCGTCATACAACCTATCGTTGGGTCAAATACTGTTTGACTTGCTTTATACTGATTGTTAGGCCGTTCTTGGTACAATAATTTTGACTACGGATAACTCCATTTACCTGATCAAGATATAGGGATTACGGCGGATGTGACCGGTGGATAGGGGATGCTCACTCCTAGGCACCTGATCCCACCTCTGGCATATTCAGGGGTCCGTGTTTGCCAAACTCTCTATTTTGTATTGCTTATAGGAGTTATGAGATCGATCACTGTTCGTTATCTTCACCTTTCATAAGGTGAAATTATCATTCTCTTGAAATAGTTTAGAATTATAATTTCAGTTTATCATAGAATTAATATGCACTATTCATTAAAATCCTTTTTAAATATTGAGTCATAAATCTCCTTATAATTCATGTTTATCTCTGAAAAGACCAATCACAAGAGTTACTTTCGATTTCCAATTATAGTAGTCTTCTGCAAGTCATTTCATATTTATCTGGCAACTTCCTTCATCGGATCATAATACCTTGAACATTCAGTTGATAATATTTTTCTGTCAGTCCTGCCATGTTCTCTGCCTGACAGGTGTATTTTGCTGTATCTGCTGTCCTTGCACCTATAATCTGGAAAATCTGAAAGCAACGACATCATAACCCGTAATTGAACTATAACCAGAGCGGTATAACAAGAGCATACGGTGTACTCAACCTGTCCCAAAGCATGGGGTCAAAGACATATTTATTAAATGGAATAACGTAACGTATATATTAAGTACAGGGTCGAAGAAACCTTAATTAACTGGAATAACGTGGCGTATATTGTCACTAACACACAAGAAACAGGTGAACCTCACTGGAAATTATACAGGTATTCTGATATGGTGTCTCAGGCTCTGGTTGATTCCTACATTATATTCAGCACCCTAAATTGGAATAAAGAGACTGATCAAATCAGTCAATTTAATTTGATAAGCTAATTTCTTGGTTTGAAAATATTTCATTGTTATCTGTTACCACCTCTTCATATTTACCTTCATTATAAACCTGTTACGGTTACAGTTTAAATTATAATTAATAGAAGGCATCATCACAAAATGAAACAACCCCTAACAACTTGAAAAAAGACTAACTTCAGCATACACCATATAGGGTTTTATGTCACACTGTTTCTTCTCTATCGTTTCGAAAGACTGGGAACAGAATTAAAATTCAATCATGATTGATCACTGTTTCTTATCTCGTCTTTTTATCTTTGTTACTTTTTACGTACCTGTCCCCCAGATAGAATCCTGACTTGAGAGTTATCCTCCGTTTGTAGAATATTTCCATCTTTCAGCCATGTAACTAGAGGCTCGGGGATCCCGCCCACCTCACAATTCAAGGTGGCCATTCCTCCTTCCACAACCACATGCAGTTCTTCTCCCTGTGATTTGACAATGAATGGAGGCACTGCAACATACAAAACCTATTTGCATTCAGTCAGTGATAGCAAAACTATTCTTGTATACAGAGATCTTTAACATGCTGAAAATTCAATAACTGTCAATAATTGAGAATTGTCAATATATATTTAATAATGTTTATGAAAAGAGCAGAAAATGGACTATCGGTGTCCCTGTGTATTTTAGATTACACACATGACATCAATATGAATTATTTACACCTGACCATATAGAATTAATGGACATTCGACTGAAGAAAAACCTGCAACAAAATGCAATCCATTCATTATGCCTTGATGTTCAAGACTCTCGCTTTTAAGGTATGAAGCGCATTAAATGGATAGTAACGGACATGTACCATACACATCAATTAACGGGACTTCACAGAGTGAGTTTCGTATGAGTACCAGGTAAAACGAAAGTAAAATACATGAGAAACGGTCCTCAAGGGTAGATAAAATAACGTTCGGTTGGTGTCCAGAGCACCTCTGGTTAACTCAGGTCACTTACGGTAGTTGTCCAGTTAGAAGTAACCTGACAGGTACAGATAAACACATTACATATAGCTTCTGTACACTACGCAGACACCTTACAGTCTGTTTGGTGTTCATTCCCAGTTTTAAATATGCTCAAAACATTTTCCACCGAATAGTATGGAGTGACCGGGACCAGACAGACTGACGGATAGTCATAAAAACTTCCTAAATACCTATCTAGCTCTGTTTGCAGCAATGCAATACAGCAGATACAATGTAATCCATACTGTAGTACGAATTCACATCTCTTGTGTTCCTCTACATTTTGTGGTCAGATCGACAGACCGGCATAGTTATATCTATTCAACTTTGTTTAAAATGGCAAAATAAAACAATTGATACACAATCTGTTTGTTAAATCCCCTCATTCCCCTACATTTTGTGACCAGACAAGCGATCAATATGGAACAATATGACAGTCAAATCACAATCCTTACCGTGAACTTGTAAGTTGAACTCCCTCTTCTCCTGGCCTGCTACATTAGTCACCGTGCACGCATACTTCCCAGCATCCTCTACCTGGGCATTAGATATCTCCAGAAACTGGTCGTTACTAAGGACCCGCATTCTTTTGTAGGGGGAGTCCAGCAAGGGTACCCGGTTCTTTAGCCAGATGATGGATGGTGTGGGGATCCCCATGGACGGACAGTTTATATTAATTGTCTGGTTTTGGATCGTGACCAGATTGTTGTCAGAGGCTACCTCTGTCAATATGTGTGCTGGGACTGTTTCAAGTAAAAAAAAAAATGTCGACAGCATATATCAATTACATACTTACTTACTCCATTTTATGATTTCATAATATACACTGATAACTAAAACAACAGAAGTATTTTGATTACATAGGAATTGTTTTGTGTCGGGTAGATGTTTTAGTTTATTCTTTTTATGGCATCGTTGGAAGTAGTTGTATCTGGAAATAAGTATGTATGTTAGTAAACATACCATTGTACTTCTAGGGTATTGACGTGCATGGACAAACATACCATATAAGTGGGAATTTTTGCGTGACACAAATTTAGCGATTTTTCCGTTAAATTGGTATATATATTTAGCGAGAGCTATTTTAGCGACTTTGTAATTTCAGGAAAGATAAATATTACCTCAGATATGGAGTAAATTGTTAGTGATATTCAATTTTACTCGTAGCTTTCTCATCACTCTCGCTAATGATGCCAAAATTAAATCCTCGCTAAAAAGTCTGCTTATACGGTATCAACATCGTGATTTCATGCTAATTCTTTTAGCAATATAACTCTAATCATATTTTTCGTTATGTTCAGTAAAAATCTTATCTCAAGTTCTATGTGATTACCAGCACCAATTAGACATAAAATCTCCTTGCTTTGATAGACAAACTCCATGATATATATTCCGGAAATAGGCCTTGGTGATGCTTGGTGCCTTTCCACGTGAAAAACTATGCTACGTCGGCAAAAGCACTAACTCCCTTGAATAAAAGTCAGTGATGAAAGCACCAAATATTCTACCAGAAGATATCGGGGTAGAAAGATAAAGTTCGTGGTTGAAAGCCATAATGGGGCCAAATCTCTTGGCGGAGGGCCTTGCGTAAAATTTAGCATTCAAAACAAATCTCTATACTGACGGCATAGTTAGCAACAAAAGTCCAAATTCTCGTAGCTGAGACATTTGGGGGAAAGTCAAGAGATAAAAGCTCCAACCCCCAGTATATTTTCCATGAAATATTCATCCAAGATCTGCTGTCATAAGAATTAGCACTACTCCAATATCCTCTGCCAAGATATGTTTGTCGCTGTATTTCATACAAAACCTTCTGCCAGAAAATTTGATGCTTTTGTAGCTGACTTTTGCCAAAGATCCTTTGAATCATGGAATTTGATGCGCTTTGTTAACCATGCCCTTTATTTTACAAGTAACCTCACTAACCCCAATGTGTGGTTAAGAATCTAAAGTACTATATGACTCCCATATCTTGAAAACATAATCTTAATAAAAGACAAAGTTGAATGCACATGGAATTTGATTGAAATATTTCCCCTACCCAGAACTTCCAGATGGAATTTTTTACGAAGTTCCCCAGCCTTGTTTTCAGCCACACACATGTAAGTAGCAGTATCTGCCACCTGAGCCTGGTCAATGGTCAGCTGTCTGTTCCTTTCCAACAGGTGGATCCTGTCCTTGGGAACCAGTGGACTGTCGTTAATTGTCCAGGACACTGTCGGTTCGGGAACTCCGGAAACAGGGCATTCTATGATCACAGTGCGATTCTGAATGACCTTGGGAGTGTACACGACATTTGACTCATCAATGGAAGGGGGGACTAAAATGAGAACACAATGGATTCGTAAAACACAATGCCTTCCCAGTTCTTCTTTAATATAACACGCCACTTATCAAAAGTAAAATAATTACCCAATTGTAATGATACATGATACATCACGCACGGTCTTTCTAGATGATTCATACAATCTACTCTGCACATCAGTAAACACATATGTTAACCGTCTTCAATATTGAATTTCACTACACAGCTTAATTAGTTTTATTCATTTCTGACTTGCCAGCGCGGGGGCTCTAAATGTAAATAAATGTATTTGTGAAACATGCATTTAATAATGAAAATCGCATACTTAATAGATTCCAATCTTTGGGATGAGGATCTACTTTCATTACGATAATTCACAACACATGTTTTCCTACCCATGACTTCCAGTTCCATGTCCACGCTATCTTTCCCGGCGGGATTGACAGCTGTACATGTGAATGTTCCCGTGTCGTTGATAGTGGTGTTGGCTATCTTAAGCTGTAGTCCCCCAGTCTGCAATACCATCCGTTTGTCTAAGACAAGTGGAGCGCCGTCTTTGTACCACGTGATGTTGGGCGGTGGCAGACCGTGGGCAGGGCAGTTCAGTAAGGTGGCACGACCTTTGTTGACACCCGTATATTTCTCGAAGGATTCCTTGTCAATTACAGGTGGAACTGAAATGGGAATAAGGATAAGGAATTTGTAAGTACAGTGCTTTTCTTTTATTCAGATGTTGTCAATCCAAAATACATATACTTTAATATTGGTTATACTATATCGTGTAACCAAGATGAGTCTTCAGTGAAATGTGCACTTGAAAATTCATCAATTTTCAAGGATCTATGTTTCTTTTTTTTCATATTTTGGATATAAAGATCAAAACGTCTTTTATGTTTTTAAATCATGTTATACCCATTTAAAAAGGGTTCAATGGTGATGTTGAATATATTTATAAAATACCACATATGTTTCTACTGTTGCTAAATGCCAAAATGATTAACCTTTAATTAATGTATTAAGCTGTATTCTGAATAGTGCTCCCTGGTTTATCCTTACCCCAGACCTCAAGTTCGATATCAACTTTGTCGTCTCCAGCGGAGTTTGAGGCAATACACGTATACATTCCTCCATAATCCACGATAGCGTTGTGTATGTGGAGCTCTTTCCCTCCGTTCTGTTCCCTTAACCCAGAGGTCAGGGAGAAGTCTATCGCTTGACCGTTTTTCAGCCAGGTAATTTCTGGTTCAGGGGTCCCCGATGCTGGGCACAACAATATGGTTTCTTCACCCACCTTCACTTTTGGAGACCTATCAGTCTCGGATATTATTGGAGGAACTAAATATAGTTACAGATACAATTCATTCTACTGAAGCGCAATATGCATGTAAAAATGAAATAGTAAAAGGAAGACCCATAATCCACATAAATTTTTAAAGTAAGAGTCCAAACCTTCCACAAAAACATCGAAATTAAGCTTCGCCAATCCCGCTTCATTCCACGCCTCACAGGTATACAACCCTGTGTCTGTTACCCTGGAAACCTTTACGGTCAGTTCCTCGCCATCTTTGTCAACCTGAATGTTCTCGTCCATGGTGACATTCATCTTCTCTCCATCCTTGTACCAACTAATGACCGGTGGGGGGATGCCGGACGCTGGACACACGATGGTCAGGGGACTATTGACAATTACTCGG
The DNA here is from genome assembly GCF_947568905.1 of Ostrea edulis. Lineage (NCBI taxonomy): Eukaryota > Metazoa > Mollusca > Bivalvia > Ostreida > Ostreidae > Ostrea > Ostrea edulis. The sequence continues at coordinate 80,678,832 of NC_079165.1, read as the reverse complement.
GGATTGACGTTTGTTCGGAATTCATCTATCTTACTTGGAACTGTAATAGAAATAAAATAGACAACATGAAACATGTAAATCAAAAACCTTAATACTACGGTACTCTCAGATGTATACAAAACAAATAAATTCCCATCAAAAAACTTTGTTTTTTATCAAGTTGTAGTTTGGTATCTCGAATATCAATATCTCGAATACTGAAGATTCCTTATTTTACGCGAGTACTTTTAAATATGGCAAAATGACTCGTATATGTCAAATCGCATGAACATAAATTCACATGTCGTCTGTTAATCAAGAATACTTACATGTATTTTAGCACCAGTAAATGAAAAGTGTGTAATTTTATTTCGCGATAATAAATTTCTCGCGTATATTTAGGATTCTACAGTACCATGGATATGTCTAAGTGATTTGAAAGTCCCATCCATTTATTCTTTAACTATTGTACCCTCGATATCTCGAATCCTTGGATATCTCAGTCATTTTTCTCAGTCCCATTAAGTTCAAGATTACTGTAGTTATAAATTTTGTATACAAGGGTATAGTATTTATTGAAATGAACAAGGTTAACAAGACTACTGTAGTTTGCTGATACCTTGTATTTGGACATTGTAATCTTGGCGGTCTGCCCCAGCCTTGTTTGTGGCTTCACAGATGAATGTTCCAGTGTCCGTTAGCTGAGCGTTAGGAATCCGAAGCTGTCTTCCTGAGGAGAGGAACTCCACCCGTGGACTATTGGCTACATCTAACAGAAGACGCTCCTTGTACCAGGTGATGTCTGGGGTGGGCGCCCCGACCGCTGGACAGTTCAGGACGAGTGTCCGGTTCAGGATCACACGGGGTTCTGTGTTTACGTTCACACGCTGGATGTAGGCGGGGACTGTATAATAAATGTCAACACCACGTTATACAGATGTGACTGGAGATGTTATTCACTGCATAAAGGTGTCACGTTCTTTGGGTTTCGAGATTAGAGACAGGAAGTTATTATCATAGTATAGTATACACGTACATTGTATAACTTTATTTAACATTTACTACTAATGTATATTCAAAAAGGTATCAAATCTTATATATTCTAAAATAGCATTTCAAGCAATTTGTAAATCGCTGCCATTGTACAAATTTCATCTGTCATGTTTCGGGTGTGTATATATGTAAAGAACCCTCACAGTCACGGTCATGAGGATCAGGCATGGGTCATTGTTTTACTTCAATTACAGCTAATGAAGTCTCTACACAAGAAACTCCCTTATGGGATGTAATACAACAAACAAATTAAAGAACATGTACTCTCGTGATGCATTTGTTTCACCTAGGTCAATTGTAGTTTCCAGATGAGAATGATGTGATGGAGAGCAAAAACAAGCAAATCTTCAAATATCAGATGTGCTGGACCAGAAGAATGCAATACAATACAAAACGCATCCTACCCGGTAATCCAAAAAGATTATAGTGCGATAATATACTAACGGTACTACCGTTAGAGCAAGCGCAGCTATATATATAAGCCCGGATCCAGACAATTTTCCTAGGCGTGGGTCCACCACATCCTTTTATTTCAAGGGATTCAATCTATACTATGGACTGACATGTAATATTTTGAAACTGGAAGTGCGTAGAAATAGGCAAATATAATATTAATATTTGTATATACCCTCTTTTTTTATTTTGGTAACGATACATTGAGATCAAATGCCTTTAATCAGTCAAACTGATTACTATCATTTAATGTAATGCTAATAGTTACATGTTAGTGTAATTTCTCTGCCAAAGTACGAAAAGTACCATAATAACATGATTGTTTTTTCACCTTGTGTGTTGTTGAAGATAAAACAAACAGCGAGTAATCCCATAGAAATACAAAATTAAGAGTAGAGGAAACACGGACCCTTCGATATACCAAGGGTGGGAACAGGTGTTAAGGAGGAGTAACCATCCCCTTTCAACCGGTCACTCCTTCCGTGAGCCCTATATCTCGATCAGGTAAACGGATTAATCCGTAATTGAAGAATAGCCTAATGATTGGTATAAAACATGTTAGACAGCATTTAACCCAATCACAGGCTGTATTTTATTGGTACCGTAAATGACCATAAAATTTAAGAAATGCTGACTCTAAACGAGGCTGTTGAAACATTTGTAATACTAGATTATTTTTCAGTAGCCTGTCTAGATTTAAAAACTGATCATACACAGAATAAGCTCTTGCATATCAAACCCATCGAGAGAAATAAACCCAATATGCAGTGATAATGGATTTTAGGAAATTGATGATGGAGAAGCTGGAGTCATCCCATTTGTCATAACGTGGAGTTGTTTGTTTGCCGTTAATACTGTGGAAATGGTCGTAGGGGATTGATGTACGTGGATTTCGTGGGGCACTCTTACCCACGATATTGCATGTCCTCGAACATTTTTTTAAAACCAAGTAGAGTTATCTCTCCTAGTGATATCGTATCGCTTAACCATGAAATTACATCCCCACGAACCAGCAAAATTTTACTTACCCACGAACATTGACCTCCACGAATTAAAATGATTCCGCGGTATCTATGCTCAACAAAATATCTAAGTATGAAGCACACGTGATATATCATATGCTGTCTTTTATTTTGAGTTCACTGGGTCTATCAAATTGGCATATGTCAATGAAAATGGTTATTATTGATACCGGTAAGTTAAAACGGCGTTGATGTATCTAAATATATTTAAATGTCAAGTTGAATGCCACTGCAAGAGATTTTTTCTCATGTTGGAAATTTTGAATAACTTCCGCCTCGTAATAATTTATCATAAAAACAGATCAGCTAATAAAGGATCATAATTCGTACCCAATGGGAGTTCCGATAGACTATTGGTAGACCTAATTACCAAAGACTACGATGATATTGTCAATGAGGAACTCCAGGATCTTTTTAAAATCAACCTCAGAGTACTTGTGCATAGAATCAGAGTGGTTTTTAATAAAGTAATATTTGGAATGACCAATCACTCGATATTGATATTTCCTTTTTCCCTTTTTGACGAAGCAACTATCTACATGTATGATGTCAAAAGGTTTAGTCGTTTATCTATTACGAGAAATGGTCGTGCAAAGTGTTGAAAAGTCACATTTTGATGTTGATTTGAGAAAAATGTTGTGATTTCAAATTTACTAAAACTTATTCAGATTTTTTTTAGATTCCACATTTAATTTACACCACTTCTGGCATATGTTGAGGCACAATACGTTTGAAGTTTCTCTTTCACAGTAGTTGATATATTTCTGAGGAGCAAAGAATAGGGAATTGGTAAAAGGTTTACTGGATACAGCAATGTATCTATGTTTGTAAGGGTTGCATTCTAAACTAACCGTAGGCTAAGGAAATATTAGGGGTGTAGAGGGTTGGGTTGATTGATTGATTGAATATTGTTTAACGTCCCTCTCGAGAATATTTCACTCATATGGAGACGTCACCACTGCCGGTGAAGGGCTGAAAAATTTAGGCCTATGCTCGGCGCTTATGACCATTGAGCAGGGAGGGATCTTTATCGTACCACACTTGCTGTGACACGGGACCTCGGATTTTGCGGTCTCATCCGAAGGACCGCCTCATTTAGTCGCCTCTTGCGACAAGCAAGGGGGTACTGAGGATCTATTCTAACCCGGATCCCCACGGGACTACAGGGTTGAGGGTTGGGGGTCACCATGTTTTCTATCACAACTTATAACAAGAAGTTAAAACAGGAAACGCAACATGAGCAGTTGCAAGCAGAAAACACAAATAGTTGTATTTTCTTACATCGTATGTCCTACACATATGGTGCCATTTTAATTTGTTTGAATTATGAAATGAAGCCACCCTCAACAATAAAGAAAACAAACCAAAAATTAAAAAAAAACGAAACATTGAATAAGTATTAGCACGTTAGTTTTGTATTGATGTTATTACAGTTTATCTAGAAGCATACATTGACCCTTCTTCATCTGCTGTCAGTGGAACAAGATTTAGCTCATAAGGATGCTTACATAGTCAACTGCATGTGCCACGGAATTAAAGAAAGAAGGTGTCAGGAGGTGGTTTTGTACACCAGTGCCTCATATATTCTTCAAATACCGATTAAACATTCCTTTAGCATGCAGGTGGAATGCTGCAGAGTTTTTTATCCTTTGTGTTATGGTCTTTGATGCATTAGCGTTGGTATTGTTGTGTAACTACTGTAAACTGCAATTATTTGTTTGTATGTTGTTTTACGTCCGATTCCAGAATGTTTCACTCATGTAGAGACATCACCACCTTTAGGTGAAATGCCACAAATTTTGATTTATGATAGCGCTTGAGTCTGTAGCAGTGATGGATCGTTAGTTGTACCAGCAGCTTGGCAAGCTTTGTTTAATAAATAAGACACATTTTACTTACCTAAGACATGAAGGTCAAAGGCTTTCTCATTGTTTCCTGCCACATTTTGGGCACGACACGTAAACCTGGTAGAGTCTTCCTCGGAGGCATTGACAATGGACAGTGTCCACCCATCGTCCAACAAATAATAGTTAGTAGAGTTCTCTCTGATAGCTTTGTTGGCTCTAAACCAGGATATCTCGGGTCTGGGGATCCCTGAAGCTGGACAGGTCAGCTGGAAGGACCGGCCCACCACAACTTCTGGACGTCCTATTTCTCCCTCCCTTTCTATGGATGGGGGTACTACACAGAGAAAATGATCAATTTTAACAAACCTAAGTAACATGTCGCCACATAATGGGTGCTCTTATAGCCTGTGGATGGGGAAACTGTGCAAAATGTTAATTTCATTTATTGATTGTAACTAATCTAATAAAGAGTATGAATGACGGTCATATTATGAAAGTCTCCATTTTGTAATCAAATATAATCTTATCTTTTCTCTAACCATATGTATAATCCATATGCCCAACTGACAGTCACAGCTATGTCATCATTGTCTGCTTGCAGATCTCAAATCAAATTATTTATTTGATATTTTATCAACAAGAGAAGGCAATTGTTCAGAAGTCCTTTTTGACCAATAAAAACCGACAATGGCTTTCTATGAAATCTGGTTCCCCCACTGACTAACAAAACTCTGGTCCTGTATAACACTTTAATGCACTCATTTTGGAGAATCAGTGATTGTGTCTCAACACTCAGAAGCAGATAGACATTTATGAGCAAAACAATCAATCCTGTATCTCATTGGAAGTGTAACAGAAAGGACAAAATGAAACAAACAATATCAGAATTTGAACCCGGGATTTCTACCGACTGAGCCAACGGTGATCAAACTAAATTGACCGCCAAAAAAATTGGTAAGAGCAAGATATTTTTCAGGTATGAAATTACGAAACATTTATCAATTAGGCTAGTTCAATAGCTGATTTGACAGATTCCACAAAAAAACACGAGCAAGAACCTACCATATACCTCCAATTCGTATTCATTTTGAGAACTGCCTGCTACATTGACACCCTCACATCTGTATAGGCCAGTGTCGGTCACACGGGCGCTGGTCAGTTCCAACCGTCGGCCATCTGCAAATGTTCGAATGTTAGGGTCCAATTCAGGGGAGATTACCTCTCCGTTTTTGTACCAGGTGATCTTCGGAGGCGGAATTCCAGACATTGGACAGCTAATGAACAGAGAGTTCCTAATCACCACAGAGAGGTTGCTGGGGGTCACTGTGTCGTAATCGAGGATTGGAGGAACTAGAACCAAATTGTGATATATAATTATTGAATAAACTGACTTAATTATCTAAATTTAGATTGAGCATGATTTTTTATCAGTTACATGACAATGAAATTAAAAACAATTAAGATTAAAAACAAATTCTATAAGCAAAGTAATTTCCCCTTAATTAATTTCAATTTTGAAATTTCTGTGTTATTTAGTGACCTAAAATGAAAGTCAGATTTCAATTACTGTACTCCATCTTACTATGTACTTCCAGATTGAACGACTTTTCCGTCTCCCCAGCAGTATTTCTGGCATTACACGTGTACCGGGCTTTATCCGTTATCTCTGCATTTAGAATTGTGAGGTTCCGTCCCTCATCCGAAATGAAGAACCGTTTCCCATCATCCAATAGATCCTCTCCATTCCTCTGCCACGTGATTACTGGTTTCGGGTCACCCTCGATCGGGCAATAAAAGGAGGTGGTGCTGTTTATTACTACAGCTGTGATGATGGGTCGTCTGTCTGATAGGTTTATCTCCTCGCCGATCAGTTTAGGTGGGACTGTAGGGAGAAAAACATCACTGTAACACGAGGTTATACTGCAGCTAATGTCAACATTTAACTCATGTTTCACTGTACCTGTAATTTGTTGTGTCTCACAGTGATGTGTTTAGAATGATTGCCACTATGTACAAGAAATGCGACAGTTTACAGATATACCATAAGACATGCTTAATTTTACTGGTTGCATGCAGTATAACGTTTACAGGGAAATAGCTGATGGGATGCTTAACATTATTGATTGCATGTGGTATGGTGTTTACAGAAATGATTTGCGAGATGTTAAACATTATTGAGTACATGTAGTGTAATGTTCAAATAATATGTCTGAAATTGCATACCTTATTATATATAGTGCATGGTTTACACGTTATGTTTAATCCCGTGGGGAGCATGATTAGAATAGGTCCTCAGTACCCCATTGCTTGTCGTAAGAGGTGACTAAATGGGGCAGTCCTTCGGATGAAACCGCAAAAACCGAGGTCCCATGTCACAGCAAGTGTGGTACGATAAAGACCCCTCCCTGCTCAAAGGTCATAAGCGCCATCATAGCCTAAATTTTGCAGCCCTTAACCGGCAATGATGGCGTCTCCATATGAGTGAAATATTATCGAGAAGGACTTTAAACAATATTAAATCAATCAATCATGTTTACATAAAGAATTTGTGGAATACTAAATGTTGGTTACATGTAGCATATTTGTGACAGTGACGATTTGTGATGATGTTGAACATAATCGTTACAGGTTGTGAGATGCTTTCAGAGATAATCTGTAAGATACCGGGAGACATGGATGGGTTTATGGAGTATATCTAGAGTGTCTCTGGAAATGGTAAATTTTGTGAGATAAAGTGCATTTACGAGTACTTGGAGTGTGACAATTTTCAGATATGATTTGTGAGATGCTAAACAACTGTGACAGGATACATTACTGATTTTGAAATACGATGCATCTATTGAGTCCATTGCAAGTGAGATTTGACAATGTTAACAGTTAAGATAGTACACATTGCATGTGAGATTTGACAATGTTAACAGTTAAGATAGTACACATTGCAAGTGAGATTTGACAATGTTAACAGTTAAGATAGTACACATTGCATGTGAGATTTGACAATGTTAACAGTTAAGATAGTACACATTGCATGTGAGATTTGACAATGTTAACAGTTAAGATAGTACACATTGCATGTGAGATTTGACAATGTTAACAGTTAAGATAGTACACATTGCATGTGAGATTTGACAATGTTAACAGTTAAGATAGTACACATTTTTAAGTCTACATAATGTGATACTTTACAAATATAATCTGTGAAGTTCTAAACATTACGAGTACATTTAGTAATATATACAATTTGTAAGATGATAAACATAACTGAGTCCATGGAGTGCGACATATCGGAATGGTGATTTGAGAAATTATAAAAACATAACTGAGTCCATGGAGTGTGACATATCGGAATGGTGATTTGAGAGATTATAAGCAAAATTGAGTACATGGAGTGTTTGAGGTTCTAAAATGATAATATGTGAGATACTGTATATTGTTGAGTTCACAGAATGCGACATTTGCAGTTATATTTTCGGAAAGACTAGACTTACATGCGTATCTGAATGTGACATTAAGAGTGATCTTTCGTGAGAGACAAGACATATCTGAGTACATTGGTGTGATAGTTTATGTTAGAGTAATATGCAATAAGCTAAACAGGACCAAGTACATTTATAAAGTGATAACTTGCAAGATGTGGAGCATTACTGAGTACGTGGAGGTCGACTGAGTGCTCAATTTCTCCCGCTGCATTGCTAGCCACACATTTGTAACTCGCGGTGTCCTGGGCATCAGTGTTGTACAGCTCCAGGGATCCATCATCAAGGAAGGTAACTCCGCTCTCATCCCCAGTCAGCAGAATGTCATCTTTATACCAGATGATTACAGGGGGTGGGGTTCCTACCGCGGGGCAAGGGATTGTCACGGGGTTGTTTTCTATCACTTGGGTGTGGTTGGTAACAAACGGTGGGAAAAATGGTGGATCTACATGATATGTAAAGAACGGTTTATTGAATAACGATGAACAGTTTTAAGATTTATTTTCTGATGTATCGACATTCAGAGATCTAGTTTTATACCTCTTTAAAACGATATTCAAGTTCTACATGTATGTTTAGTTCGGATAGGAAACGAATATTAAGAATCAGACAAATTCAAATCGACAGAGTTTTAAAAGAACAGATGATAATCAAAGATATACATAATAGAAATTCATGAGATTCCGTATTTTGGATAGGCTTTATTGATGTTAAAAAGTATATTCATACACTTACGCTGAACCTTATTATTTCTATTGGAATACAATGACATAATAAAATTCAAATCCTCAAATAAAGTTTCCAGACATAGTTTCCCGAAATTTATATATTTAGTGTCTATGATTGATTTCAACTATCGATGATTTGTTTTCCTCAATATAGTTTGCATTTAATTCCAATGAATTCCCTACGCTGTCAAATTCCCTGTCCATACCGTGTACAATCAGGGTGAAGTCCTTTACTGCTGATCCTGCAGGATTCGTGGCAATACACACATATCTCCCATCATCCCTAAGCTTTACAGAGCTGAACTGTAAGGATCCAAATGGGGTCAAGTCAATATCGAGGTCACTGGTGGGGTCTAAGATGACGCCATCCTTTTTCCATGTGATTTCAGGTTCAGGGTCTCCTTGTGTGTCACAGTTAAGAAATGCTGACTTTCCTTCCATTACGATCATATCTTGTTCCCCTTCGGAGCTGATAGTGGGAGGGACTGAAATAAAATGCCATATTTTTCGCAGGAAGTAGATTTCAGAGATATTTTCAATGATTTCCCTGGAAAGGCTTTTTTACTATATAAAACCAGTTATGATTTCGATGAGTATGAAATAAATATGAATGACTAGCGTCATGAGAAAAAGTCCCCATCATAAAAAAAAAATATAAAATTAATGTTAATTTATGTGGGGGATAAAATTAGAGGACCACAATATTTCTGAGTACAAGCTTAAGGATTTGAAAATTTCAACAGTTTAGAAAATAAAGTTATCCAAGATTGCCAGTGGTATTGATTCCTATTTGATAAATCATTATCAAAAAGTCAGACTTAAGACAGAATTCAAAACATGATAAATGCTACTGTGATTTTCATTCAATTCATTTCTAATAGCAAACCACAGATTACAGTTTGTTCTTCAATTTAAGACTGAAATATAAGATACACCAATTTCTTTATTCTAATCTCTTCATAAGGTCTTACTCTGAACAATAAGCGTAATAATCTTAGTTGTCTCCCCTGCTACATTGCTAGCCACACACTCATAGATAGCCCTGTCCGAGATTTCGACATTGAAGATCGACAGGCCGATGTCGCTAAACACGAAGCGCTCGGAGGAGTCTGGGGAGAATCGGACAAAGTTCTTTCTCCAGAAGATCTCAGGTTGTGGTTTTCCTTTCACAGCGCAAGGTAGGACGATTGTCTCCCCTGTAGTGACTGTGAATTGTTCTGTTTCTTCACCATCAATCACTGGGGGTACTGATATAAAGAGCAGTTAACAGTAAAAAGACCAGATCAGAAATCATGTCTATATACTTAATGGATCCGCCACATATATCTTGGAATCCACATTACTCCAGAATTGTATACAAAACATTCAGTCTTTTTCTTCAAAATATGGTAAAATTAGTCATTTTAAAAACTTTAACCTAAGCAATACATCTTGCCGAATAGATTAACATAGGCACAATTACACTATTTGTTTGGTCCTTAACTAACAATAAAATGCATGTATATAATGATTACTACAGTAGCATGATAAATTAAAGTATCATTACAACTTTACTGTATGAAATGAAAGTAACAAATGTTTACTATGTTAACTATTTATCAACTGTGGGGCACCAAATTAACATAAACTCAAATAATTGAAGATATCTTCAATCCAATTATTGCTCTCATCAATTCTATGGATGTACACATCAATGTGGTACGTGCAATTAATGCTCGCAAAATTGCATTTGGACCTCGTTATCAATGATGTTATAATCTATCTGATTGAATTGAAGGCATCTTTAATCATTTACAATGCTTTTATATAGGAATTTAAAATGTGTGCATCAATTCTTTTAAAGAGAGCAACAATTCAATAAAAGAGATCATTAATTCAATTGAATTGAAGATCTCTCTAATTATATATTGCACGCATCAATTGAATTAATGATATTATTAATTCAATTGAAGAGAGCAAGAATTCAATTACTGTGCGCAATAATTGAATTGATGTGCACTACAATTTATTTGAAGAGAGCAATAATCAAACCATTGCAAGCATTAAATAAATTGATGCGCACATTAATTAAATTAATGTTCTTTTCTACGGCGGCGTAGAAAGGCCATATAAAAATATTATTCGTTCGGACGAACTAGCAATTCGTTCGAACCAATTAGCAATTTGTTCGGACGAATTAGCTATTCGTTCGGACGAATTAGCAATTTGTTCGGACAAATAAGTTATTTGTTCGGATGAATAAGTTATTTGTTCGGACGAATAAATAATTTGGTCGGACGAATTAGCAATTTGTTCGGACAAATTAGTTATTTGTTCGGACGAATTAGTAATTCGTTCGGACGAATAAGCAATTTGTTCGGATGGAATAGAAATTCGTTCGGACGAATTATCAATTTGTTCGGACGAATTAGAATTCGTTCCGACGAAATAGTAATTAGAACTCTTGTGTTGAAAATATGAAAGAATCATAAGATAAAGATGGAGTTACTGGAAAAGGCACAGCTCTACCATTCTCTTGGATTGAATCAAGGTGAAATTTTACATTATTTGGCAGAGTTTAATAACATTGTGATAAGCAAGAGAACGCTTAAAAGAGTCCTTTCTTCCGCTCAACTGTTTAGAAGAAAGCAATATTCTGATTTTCTTTCAGTGGCTTTATTCATTGAAAGAAAAATGGAGACATCAAACAAACTTCGTAGATATAAATTAATGCATCTTCAATGTATAAAGTCCGGGTATACCGTGAAACAAGAAACTGTTCGACTTCTGCTTCAGAAAATTGATCCGTTATAGGTGTTCAACTTCGTAGTAGAAGGAGACTAAGACGGCGTGTTTATACAAATCCTGGTCCGGACTTCATGTGACATATAGACTCTTACGACACACTAAAACCCTTTGGTATCTGTATGCAGTAATGGATGCATTGATAGGTACTCTAGATACGTGATTTGGCTGGAGGCGTTTACAACAAATAGTGACACTGCTGCAATAGCAAGTTAGTTCATGTCAGACGTGTCATGTTGAAAATATGCAGAATGTTTTATGATATGAACATCAGGATGAGTTCTCTAATCGATGTTTTTTGTATGGTTCAAGTAACCATAATCAGAGGATAGAGGACTGGTGGTCATATTTGAGAAGTCACAACGCGCAGTTCTGGATATTTCATTTTCAGGAATTAAAAAACGAAGATAAATTTACTGGCGATTTTCTCGACAAATATTTACTCCTTGAACTTTGTTCAAACGTTTCGGCTAGTCTTTCACAATAAAGTAAAACACCAATTCCACACTTGATTCCATTCATGTAACAAGAGTACCGCAAACGGTACAACATACGCCCGTCGGACAGTGAAATTCAACCTGTAAAAGCCTTAAAGTAGGTCTAAGTGCACCCATTTACCTGACAAGTGAACTGATTATGTATTTCTCTGAGAGGGAGGTTGTGACAAAATGTCAGTGCAATATCTGTATCTATGATGAGGAAAATTCCAGAAAACTATTTGACCTACTTTTTAGCCCTAAAGCAAGCCATGGTGCATCAATTAAGTTGAAATGTGAACTGATTATGTATTTCTCTGAGAGGGAGATTGTGACAAAAGTTCAGGGCAATATCTGTATCCATATAGAAAACTGTTTGACCTACCTCTACCTCCAAAATAGGTCATGGTGCACCAATCTAGCTGAAATACTAACTGAACTTATATTCCTCCGAGAGGAAGCTTGTGACTAAATTTCAGGGCAATATCTGCATCCATATTGAAAAAAGTCCAGAAAACTGTTTGACCTACTTTTAGTTCTAACATAGGTCATGGACGGACGGACGGACCAATCCAGTTGAAATGCAAACTGAACTTGTATTCCTCTGAGAGGAAGCTTATGACTAAATTTCAGGGCAATATCTGTATCCGCAACGAAGAAAAGTCCAGAAAACTGTTTAACATACTTATAGTCCTAAAGTAGGTCAAGGTGCACCAATCCAGCTGAAATGCAAACTCACTCTTACGCTTCTTGAAAGAGAAATTGTGACCTTTCAAAGCCGTACATGCATCCGTTATAGAAAAAAAATCCGGAAAACATTACCTCCGATGGACAGCCAGTGAGCCAGACAGCGCCATAACATAATCTGACGACGGGGGTATAAAAATAAAAACATGGTGAACTCCTAATTTCAGAAGGCAACGACCTGATTTGAATAGAATACTTTTGTTTATAAGTTATTTTATATTGTTTGTTAAAGACTATTGAAAATTACTTGTAAACATTTTTGTTTTTATTTTCTCTTGGAAAGAAGTTTATTCCCTCATTTAACAAACCTAAACTCCATTCACCTAAAACTAATGCTGTCCTGTGTGGGTAAAACTGGATCTTGACTTAAATGTGAAAAATGAACAGACAGGCAACAGACCAACGCTGCGTGTAATTTGAACTTGTATGGGGCTGGATTGGTTTCATCATTGCATAGAAGAGGTCGGGGGTGGCAGGCAGAGGAGACTCGTGACCCCTCCACTCTAAAACGTGTGGGGGGGGGGGTGGGGGATGGGGGGTAGGCAAGAGCACCACCACGACTAACCTCCCTCTCCCACAATTTAGGATTTTGACGGTTTGGACGTTAGGTTTTGCAGTATATTTTCTTTTTTGTATTAACTTTTGTAGGTTGTGCCCCCCCCCCCCAACGTTTTCTTGTGTGACTACGCCATTGATAATTATGAACATCACTATTGTTTTAGGAGGAACTAAATGAAGTAATTCATCTTTGGAACACTCATAGAATGTTTAAAAATCCACACCAAATCGCTGCAAACGGTAGACCTATTACAATTTACAGACTGTTCCATCCGTACAAAGCAGAACACCATGTATGCCCCGTATCGATGGAGAAATGCAAAGAGGAGTGTACCTTCAAAGGGTCCTACTCATGCGACGGAGATGTATTTGAACTATGCTATGTTTTAATGGAAGAGAACAACCTGCAACATCCGGATGACAGTGTAACTGCGACAATATTGTATTGCACATCAAGCGTTTAAAACACGAAAGTAGAGATCGCGAGATTGCAAGATGTAAATCAAAAATTTATATTAAAAATAAATAGAGAGTAAAAATAATAGGCAAGCGTCGAGAATGCGAAGGGACCTCGCACTTTCAACCCTCGCCTTTTATTTTTTACTCTCTGTTTTTGACTTTTAAAAAAAAGTAGTTAGCATTTCCTGTATCTTTTTACGCATTTGGAAACCTTTGCTAAGTTTATAATAATTGTCCTTTAATTATTGTAGAAATCAATAAATTTTGTAACATCCTCATAAAAGTAGTTTTTGTAGATTATTAATTCTTTGACAAGCCTCCCCCCTTAAAATTTCCAAAGTTAATTTTTATTATACGGCTAGACTTCTTTCTATACGCATCAGAACTCGAGAGCTTCCGGGGCCTTCGCTTCCTGGGCCCCCACTAGGGTTTTGCCCTGAATATAATGGGAACCTTAAGGCGGCTTCCACACCTCAACTTCTTTCATATATATATTCTTGGCTGTATCCTCTTTCAATTAAAAAATCCGTGACAATTCTATGCTACACCATCACCACGATTACTCTCCGCCATTGTTCGGCGCATTGATCAAACATCCGGATAACAGTCATAAACAGCAATTCGTCCGAACGAAAAAGTTTTTTGTTCGGACAAAAAATTGTGTTTGCTCGAACGATCTTTTGTTGTTGTCCGAACAAAAAACTTCTTTGTTCGGACAAAAAAGTTTTTCTATAGGACAAAATGATATATGTTGAATTTCAGGGACATTTTCATCGTATTTTTATAGAGAGCTCTGTAGATACATGTAGGTATACATACATATACAGATATCTTTTAGCTTGTAAGGAGGGTTGGCAGCGGATACTTGTCAGGGACGTAGCAACAGGTTTTGTTTTTTTAAATCTTCCCTTTTCTTTTGTTGCATGTTAAAATTCTTTTTGGTCCGGCTGACCCCCCCCCCCCCTCCTTTTTGGCTGGCCCCCAGCTTCCCCTTTCAAAAATGATGCTACGCGCCTGCTCGTGTCCCCTTAACACTTTCAAAAGTAGGGGTTGGGGACAAGAGTATGTTTGTGCCCCCTCCTTACACTTCTGGGATCCCAAACGAGATCCTCATCTTTATAATAAATGTTGTTTGATAACATCCCTCCTTGATTCTAGAGTTAGAAATTTCTGTTCCAAAATTGTTATTTGCTATAAAGAAAGGTAGGCCTACTAGTATACCATAAAATTGTTATAAAATTTGGATATCCAGATTTGCGTTGACAAAACTTTGATATGCTCTGATTGGCGCATAATTACATTATTGTCGTCCTATACAAAAAATGATTTCCTTATTTAATGTGTTATACTCCGTTGTACAGAAAATTTTCAATTAATATACTTTTGCCCGGGGAGGGGAACCTTTAAGACTGAGCAAGGTGTAGGGAATCCCACCATTTTTAGCTTGTTATTTCAGGGGTTGGGGGTGCTTATGTAGTTTACCGTATTTACCGTCGCCATCTTCATGATGTTTATATGGAAAATTTTGGAATTGAATCCCATTTTAGCATGTGCCCCATTTTAAGTTTTGTGCTCCCCTACCTACACTTTACGATGGTTAACTACGGCATTGGCGTTGCCTTATATCTAATAACAAATTCGTCCGAACAAATTGCTAACTCGTCCGAACAAATTACTAATTTGCCCGAACAAATTTACTTATTCGTTCGAACGAATTTCTTTTTCGTCCGAACAAATAGCTAATTCTTCCGAACGAATTACTTATTTGTCAGAACAAATAGCTAATTCGTCCGAACGAATTACTAATCTGTCCGAACAAATAGCTAATTCGTCCGAACGAATTGCTAATTTGTCCGAACGAATTTCTATTTCGTCCGAACAAATTGCTAATTCGTCCGAACGAATTACTAATTTCTCCGAACAAATAGCTAATTCGTCCGAACGAATTGCTAATTCGTCCGAATGAATTGTTAATTCGTCCGAACGAATTCTTATTTCGTCCGAAAAAATTGCTAATTCGTCTGAGCGAATAATATATTTTTTACATGGCCTTTCTACGCCGCCGTACTTTTCAATTGAAGCTCTTTGCAATTGCGTGCATCATATCAAATATTGGTATCATCAATTCATTTGAGGAGAACAACAATTCAATTATAGAGCTTTTCAATTCAGCAAAATAATTAATGCTATCAACTTTTCAATTTAAGTGTGCAATAATTCAAAATTGAAAATATAATTATTTATTTGAAGCAAACTTTAATTGAATTGTAATTGCGCGCATCAGATGAATTGATAATATCTTGAAATAATTAAAGATATCTTCCATTGTTTGAGTTTATGTTAATTTGGCGCTCCATGATCAAAGATTTTACTATAGTAAACCAAGGTATGATAAGCTGAAGGTAACGAACAGTGATCAACGTTTTTAATCTTGATTTCGTTAAAATATTATTCTACTGAGATTAATTATCTAAAATATTAAATTTGTAGTAAATCAAAATATTGAAGGTTTTACTATTTAACTATACATTTAGTAGACTCTATCAAAATTTAATCATTGTAAATCAAAGTCTTGAAATTTTTGCTACAGAAAATCAATTTGTTTCTGTATCATTTCATAAAAGTTACATTTTGTTACTATATCATTGAAGTTCTAAGTATTGTTATTTTAGCAAATCATATTAAAGTTTCCCTGATAGCAACACAGTGTCCAAGTTTTACTGCAGTATATTATAATATCAACATTCTAACTATTTTAGTAAATCAAAGTATCAAAGCTTTTCTCTATGTACACGCAAATGTGCCTCACATGAATTTCATGTCAATTACTTATCACGTGCAATTTATTTCAATATTTTCACATGAACTTCATGTCAATTACTTATCACGAGAAATTCAAGTGAATAATTTCATATGAATTTCATGTGAATTACTTTTCATGTGAAATCCACGTGAAAGGTTCACTTGCATTTCACGTGAATGGTAATTCACATGAAATTCACATGAGGCACATTTTCCTCTGTAGTAAAACATTTAAAGGAACAAAATTATAAATTATAGTAAACAAATATAGTCATTGTTAGGGAGTCAGGAAAGTCGTGATGACATTTTTTGAGTTCATGTTTACCTTGAACGTAGAGGTTCACAGATTTATCAATTTCCCCAGCCACGTTGCTGGCGGTACACCTGTAAGCCCCTGTGTCCTGTGGGTCGGCACTGAAGATTTCCAAGCTCCCATCCTCTCGGATGAAGTAGTGGTAGTCGGTTAGGGAGATAGGGCTCTCATCCTTATACCAGGCGATGGTGGGGCGTGGATCACCCTCTACACTACAGGGCAGAACTATACCCTCCCCCTCTATCATAGTGAAGTTACTCTGGCCGTCCTGGTCTGTGTGAAAGGTGTGACGTGGAGGTACTGTCAAATAACAAACCGTTCTGTATAAAGTGGGCTATACCAGATTAAGCCAAACTTTCTTCCGGGTAAGGTCTTTTTTATGGTTGGTAGCATGACACCCTCCAATTTTATAAATAACATCATAGTATCCAATACATAATCGTAACTGCAACTCCATATTTCCTTGTGATAAAGTCACAAAAACACAGCCTCCCTTTCATTTATCATATTACACAAATGACATTAAACACCAATCCATAAAGTCATCCAACATTGAATGCTATTCTTTTTTTTAAACCAACTAGACACAGTATACATATTTATCTTGGAAATTTACAGTATACAGCTTTTATCTTGGATATTTACAGTATACAAACTGTCTTGGATATTTACAGTATACAAACTGTCTTGGATATTTACAACATACAGACTGTCTTGGATATTTACAGTGTGCAGACTGTCTTGATATTTACAGCATACAGACTGTCTTGGATATTTACAGTATACAGCTTTTATCTTGGATATTTACAGCATACATACTGTCTTGGATATTTACAGCATACATATTGTCTTGGATATTTACAACATACATACTGTTTTGGATATTTACAGTGTGCAGACTGTCTTGGATATTTACAGCATACAGACTGTCTTGGATATTTACAGTGTGCAGACTGTCTTGGATTTTTACATGCAGTGTACAGACTGTCTTGGATATTTATAGTGTACAGAGTTTATCTTGGATATTTAGAGTGTACAGCTTTTATCTTGGATATTTCCAGTGTGCATACTTTCTTCGATATTTACAGACATAACGTATGTTTATTTTGGGAGATTACAGACATATGTTTACCGTGGGTGTTTATAAACATACGGTATGTTTACAGACACAATATATGTTTACCTTGGACATTTACAGACACAATGCATGTTTACCTTGGACATTTACAGACACAATATATGTTTACCTTGGACATTTATAGACACAATGCATATTTACCTTGGACATTTACAGACACAATATATGTTTACCTTGGACATTTACAGAAATAATGTATGTTTACCTTGGACATTTACAGACACGATATATGTTTACCTTGGACATTTACAGAAATAATGTATGTTTACCTTGGACATTTACAGACACAATGCATGTTTACCTTGGACATTTACAGACACAATATATGTTTACCTTGGACATTTACAGAAATAATGTATGTTTACCTTGGACATTTACAGACACAATATATGTTTACCTTGGACATTTACAGACACAATATATGTTTACCTTGGACATTTACAGACACAATATATGTTTACCTTGGACATTTACAGACACAATATATGATTACCTTGGACATTTACAGACACAATGCATGTTTACCTTGGACATTTACAGACACAATATATGTTTACCTTGGACATTTACAGAAATAATGTATGTTTACCTTGGACATTTACAGACACAATATATGTTTACCTTGGACATTTACAGACACAATATATGTTTACCTTGGACATTTACTGACACGATGTATGTTTACCTTCGATGATTTTAGACATAATATGTTTACCTTGGACGTTGACAGACACAATGTATGTGGAGTTTCCACCGACGTTTGATGCTACACACACAAAATCTCCCTGGTGTGACTTCTGAACGTTTCTAATGGTGATCTCCCCTGGTTTAGTTACAGTCACATGATCACTGTTCTTTAATACCTGAAAAATACATAACCTGCAACATCAACTATCTGCACAACACATGTAGACAGTAAAGGGTGATATAAATGTGTTGGTGCTAATATATTTCCAGTACAAATTAGAGATGTGTCCAACCTAACTGGAATTCTTGAGGATCACGTAACAAAATTGACATCATTTATTCCTCTTTCAGATGTAGTGATTGGGAGACACCTTCCACAAGTTTTTATGTCATAATCAGTCTTACAACAAAGGTAAGTTCTCTTTGGTTCTTTTTCTTTGAAACTCGGGTTATTTAGAGCTTACTCATTTTACCATATTTACAAATTTGGGGCAATCAGAGAGAGAGATCAGATTTAGCGCCTTTTCTTCGTATGATATTGGATGAATGCAAGGTGAAGATAACGAACAGTGATCAATCTCATAACTCCTACAAGCAATACAAAATAGATAGTTGGGCAAACACGGACCCCTGGACACACCAGAGGTGGGATCAGGTGCCTAGGAGGAGTAAGCATCCCCTGTTGACCGGTCACACCCACTGTGAGCCCCATATCCTGATCAGGTAAACGGAGTTATCCGCAGTCAAATCAGTGTGCCAAGAACGCGTCAGACAGCATTTGACCCAATGCGAGGTTGTATTGACGAACTAGATCGTTATAACGACCATAGAATTTGCGAAATGCTGACTTCAATCGAGACTGTTGAAATCCCTGTACCATCAACTTGTTTGTCAGTAGCTTACTTCGATTTAAAAACTGACTATACCCAGAACAAGCTCTTGCATATCGAATCAGTTGAGATATATAAACACCATATGCAGGTGATAATGGAATATTGCTACATAAATGTGGGAAGTTGACGATGGAGAAGCTGAACTCATCCCGTTTGTCATACAGTTGAGTTGTCAGTTTGCCGTTAATGTCTACTTTCAATAAAATATCTAAGTATGAAGCAGAAGTGGACGACTCTGTGGTGTCCTTTATTTCGAGCTCACAGGGATATATCAAATCGACATATGAATGAAAGCTATCATTGTTAATAGACAAAACGTCATCGATATATCTAAAAGTCGAATTGAAGGTCACAGCGAGAGATTTTTTCTTCTCACATAGAATGAATGTAAAACTTATACGGTACCAATTTTGATGCACCAGATGCGCATTTCGACAAATAATGTCTCTTCAGTGATGCTCAACCGAAATATTTGAAATCCGAAATAACTATGAAGTTTTAGAGCTAGATATAGCCAAAACCAGCGTGCCGAAAAAGTGGAGCCAAATTCGTCCAAGGATAAGAGCTATGCATGAGGGAGATAATCCTTAATTTTGAAATGAATTTCTAAATTTTATAACAGCAATTAAATATACATCCGTATTTTCAAGCTAGTAACGAAGTACTTAGCTACTGGGCTGTAGAGACCCTCGGGGACTAACAGTCCGCCAGCAGAGGCCTCGACCCAGGGGTCATAATGTAAAACTTATACGGTACCAATTTTGATGCACCAGATGCGCATTTCGACAAATAATGTCTCTTCAGTGATGCTCAACCGAAATGTTTGAAATCCGAAATAACTATGAAGTTTTAGAGCTAGATATAGCCAAAACCAGCGTGCCGAAAAAGTGGAGCCAAATTCGTCCAAGGATAAGAGCTATGCATGAGGGAGATAATCCTTAATTTTGAAATGAATTTCAGAATTTTATAACAGCAATTAAATATACATCCGTATTTTCAAGCTAGTAACGAAGTACTTAGCTACTGGGCTGTAGAGACCCTCGGGGACTAACAGTCCACCAGCAGAGGCCTCGACCCAGGGGTCATAATGTAAAACTTATACGGTACCAATTTTGATGCACCAGATGCACATTTCGACAAATAATGTCTCTTCAGTGATGCTCAACCGAAATGTTTGAAATCCGAAATAACTATGAAGTTTTATGAATATAAGTTTTTATATTTTAGAGCAACCACAAATAAGTGTTCTTGCTTCTCTGCAGAAAATGCTAAAAGAAAACATTCGTTAGAATAAGCATGTATACAGTGTTTTAATCCTAAAGATAGCGACCTGTTAATAACTGAATTTCGCACCTTGGAATCTTTCTGCCAGTGGACAGTTGGACTAGGGTTTCCCTGAATGATCACACAACTGAGGTCGACCTCTGACCCCTCCACTACGTCCAAGTAAGGGTTTGTGTAAGCAATTACAGGACTCACTGTGTAATACACAAAAGCAAAGTTTTCATGGATAGAAAATAAGACAGAATTGTATAACATTTAAGGATAAACTGATACATTGATTTGTCAATATTTTTTATGCTTAGAGACACGGATGATAGTCTCTGATTTAATCTGATCTGCACCTAATAGTACATACAAAGGAGTCCAAGATTTCACAAGAATTACACAAAACAAATCTAAGAGTTTTATATAATGAAATCAACAGTGGAATTTCATCCTCTAACAAAAGACCTGTATTTGTACGCATTTGAATTTGAGTATGTGTTGCAAGTACAAGAGAAGGGAATATTGTTTTGAATTTCAGTCCCTTATTGGGATTATTCATTTCTACATATGAATTGTGTAAAACTGTAAATTCTTGATAAAATGCAGGTTTAATGCATAAAGAATCGAACATCAAATTCACTAAATCCAAGGGTATATCTTAAATTTTCCAGCGAATGCTCCTACCTATCCCGGTGATGCTGAGAAAGGCTGACACTTCCTGCATCCCAAACTGATTCTGAGCTACACACGTGTACCGTCCCTCATCTTTGTGCTCCAAATCTGCACAAAGAAAGCAAGTTTTAAAGCTGTTTTCTCTGTTGAGATATTATATCATAAACTGAATGCAGCATGTCGCCCGTCATTCCAAATATTAGTTTGAACTGATGGTAAAGTTTGATGATTATTGAGTTTATGAATAAACCTGTCAGAATCAGATTTTAACACAAAAAATCAAATTACTCCCAATGTTGTTCATCTTGGATCATAAAGTAACTACCAATTCAAAAGAAACAAGATACCGCAAACGGTACATCATATGCACGTCGGAGAATGATGACACAATTTCAGTACATTATCTCTGTATCCATAATGAGAAAACGTCTAGGAATTATTTGCCCTACTTTTAACCCTAAATTAAGTTTTCGTGCAACAATTAAGCTGAAGTGCAAACTGAGTCTGCATTTCTCTGAGAGGAAGGTAGGGACTTGTGAAAAATTATTTTTCGCCATACAGTACTTCATGGTGCACAAAACGAGCTGAAATGCATACTTGATTTTACGTGGAGAAATTGTGACCAAATTGCAACGTAGTGTATGTATCCGTATGGGAAAAGTCTGGAAAACATGACCTTGGACGGACACACGGTCAGACGGACAGCACCATAATATACATGAATTATACCACGTCTAACGACAGGCGTATAAAAAGTTATTTAGGGACAGGCTTTGATTTAACTTTTTAAAATATCTTACAGAAAAATAATTAATATAATTTTGATATGACACAACAAATAAAAATCTGAAATGTCAACATATTCTTAATGAGATGGCACCTGAATTAACCAAATCAAGCAATCATCCTGCTTATTTTATCATTACTTACTGTCGATGAACAGGTTGCCGGACTTGTCTTGTTTGAGACGTATTCCTGTTTTGATGGGGTTCCCCTTAAAAAGCCAGTAAATCTTTGGGACTGGGTCACCAATAGCCTCACATTGCAGAGAGGCATTAGTGGAAATGTCTGCTCCCATGTTAAATGGAGCTTTAGTAATCCTAGGATCAGCTGCAATGCAATGAGTATTGTAAAAAAAAAAATACATATAAAAGTTGCCAAAAGGCAGTAAATATTTTAGAATAATGAAAGGTGAAGATCACGAACAGTGATCAATCTCATAACTCCTATAATGTAAAACTTATACGGTACCAATTTTGATGCACCAGATGCGCATTTCGACAAATAATGTCTCTTCAGTGATGCTCAACCGAAATGTTTGAAATCCGAAATAAGTTTTAGAGCAATTATAGGGAAAAACAGTGTGCCAAAAAAGTGGAGTCAATACAAAATATATAGTTGGGCAAACACGGACATCTGAACACACCAGAGGTGGGATCAGTTGCCTAGGACGAGTAAGCATCCCCTGTCGATCGGCCACACCCACCGTGAGCCCAATATTTTGAGCAGGTAAACGGAGTTATCTGTAGTCATATTAAACAAAGAAAGTATGTCACAGCCTGGTGATGACTGATACTACCTGAAGCAAAGTTCTACAAATTTTGGCTGGATAAAAACACTCTATGTAGGCATCCCCCCGGGTGTATTATATACGTTTAAGCATGTCTTGAATAGTCGGTACCTAATCTGTGTAATCAACTCCTCTCAAACCCTAACTGAACGTTATATACACATTGATTGATTGAATATTGTTTAACATCCCTCTCGACAATATTTCACTCATATGAAGACGTCACCACTGCCGGTGAAGAGCTGCAAAATTTCGGCCTATGCTCGGCGGAGGTATCTTTATCGTGCCACACCTGCTGTGACATGGGACCTAGGTTTTTGCGGTCTCATCCGAAGGACCGCCTCATTTAGTCGCCTTCTACGACAAGCCAGGGGTACTGAGGACCTATTCTAACCCGGATCCCCATGGGACACATTGAAGATGGCCATGGGCCTTTTTGAAAGTGATCAGACATTTTTTCGAAAAAATTTACATGTAGTTGAACTTAGTCCATTTTAAGCATTTCGTGAATATTTGTGATCAACTCTTCTTGTAGCATTTATTTAACATCCTTCAGACCTTGTACAGCTGTTATGGAAGCATTGGAGATGTACATGTGTCTTTTTGGAAGTGATCGGACATTTGTCGAAAAATTTACATGTATATGATGTAGTTGAACTTTGTCATTTTTAAGTATGGTAGGTACTTTGTGTAACCAACACCTCTCACAGCTTTTACTTAACATTTTCAGACCTTGTACATTATAGATGTAGAGAAATACATTCTTAGCTGCCATACTACTATTTTAGCATGATTTTTTTTTATCGCATATAAATTCTATCTACATTGTATATTTATGTTTTGTAATCACAGTTTGGAATATTAGATTTTGTAATTGCTCGTTGATACATGTGTCTAATTATAAAAAGTGTTAAAGGCAGAGTTTTATTACATGGTCTTGTGCATGTTCATGCTTTTGAGACTCTGTTTTCACTGACTGTGTATATTGGGAAGAATAGTGCATACACTAACCTAAGGTCACCTTCTTGAAATAAATAACTAATCATCATTGGGTCAAATGTTGTCTGACGTGTTTCATACTGATTGTTAGGCCGTTCTTTGGCACACTTATTTTGACTAAGGATAATGCCGTTTACCTGATCAAGATATGGGGCTTATGGCTGGTGTGACCGGTCGACAGGGGATGTTAAATCCTTCTAGGCATCCGATTCCACCTCTGCTATTTCCAGGGGTCCATGTTTGCCCAGCTCTCTATTTTGTATTGCTTATAGGAGTTATGAGATTGATCAATGTTCGTTATCTTCGCTTTTCATTAACATCATTATTATCATATTTGCCTAATGGTCTAATATGAAGGAAGTTTATCAGATTGCTGGGAGTCCATGTTGTTACATAAGAGAAATGGATGGATTGTTTTGTTTTGCATGTTGGTCTCTAGCTCTCAGCATTAGACTGGCAATTAAATGGCAAGGAGCCCTCATTCTAGTCCATTGGTATGACTCCATTGTTAATTGCACTTGGTAATTTGACAAAATACATGTACCTAGTACACATTCGACCAAGTGTCAATGAGCAGATCTATCAAATGGAATTTGTGATAAATTCTCTTACAACCAAAACACCTTAACAAGTTTTATGAAGCGCTATCATGTAGACAACCTCTGTGATATATTTTACTTTGCTACATATAACTGTGAAATATGACAATTCTTTGTAATAACGTCACAAAACTGACCTCCGACTTCTAGATCGACAATGACGGAGTCACTGCCGGCGGCGTTAGTTGCGATACACATGTAGCCTCCCTCATCCTGCTCCTGGGCCCCCAGAATGGACAGTTCTCCATTGGCTGATATCTTGACATACGACAACTGCTTCAACTGTCAACAACACAACTCATATTTTACAACATTTATGGTGATTAATTAATCTAATATCAAACAACATGATCATAATCAGCATTCATTATACTCAATGCCCATTTCTTGTCATTCTCTCTCCATACCAATGTTATCCACTTTTCATCAAATTTACTCATCTTTCCCAACCAAACCTTTTTCAAAATATTTATTTCAAACATTGGAAGTTTATATACAGTTTCTACCCCTATACGGTTTACCACTTCTGGAGAGTGTGGCTTTTCTATTTCATCACTCTTGTGATTGTCAGTCAGTATAATCTTGAAAATGCAAAGCAGGTTTCATATCCTGTTCTCATTTAACTTACCAATAGTCTCGATCTCCAGATTGTTCGGTTTTATACATTACCAAGACTCAGTAATATAAAGTCTTTTGTGAGTCAAAAATAACGAGTTGAGAGAAAACCAATGTCTAACACGATATCTAATCTTCCGTATTTCAGGTAATTTTGGCGTGCTGGAAATTTTGGGATTCTTTTTGAAGAATAAGGAAATCTCACCAAAATTGAAAGAGCCAAGATTTATATCCATATTAATGATATACTTGTTAAATGAAAATGCGGCAAAAAATGAAGCGCTAAAATTTCAACCTCTATCTTTCTTTAAGAAAAACCTGCGAAACATTCCCGAGGCCAAAATTACCCGATTTTACAATACTGTATAAAAGACTGACATGCAAATGACACAATGCACATTGTTGAGTGGGTGTCGCAAGGTCGTAATAACAGTAACAATATTTCTGGAAACAATATCTCAATCTAAATACTGACCTCTAATTCCCCTTTGAACCAGTGAATTTCTGGCGTAGGAATACCTTTGGCAGAGCACTGAAGGGTAGCTGTGTCACCACTACCAACCAAAACTTTTTTGACGTAAGTGTCTATCTGAGGGCTTTCTGAAATCATTTGATAATAACATCATATTAACTACTGAATTAAATTAGGTCAATATGTGCTTTACATTGACTGACAGGTGTGAAAAAACTCAAATCAAATTCTTGGTATGAAATTGCTTCTAAACAAAAAAACCCCCACCAAATATGTTTAGTAAGTTTGAAATAATCTTTTCTTTTCTGAATGATAATTCATCATTATTTTAACAAACATACGGCTGAGTATTATTTTTCATATACAAAAGTATCATTTATTCTCGTTGGCAACAATTTTCCTGGATAATATATGAAGTTATAAACTTGTGGATTGATTTTTTTATAGAAAATAATTTATTAGGTCTGTAAATTCGATGTAAGAAAGTACCAACAAAACCAACACAATGTGGACTACTATGAACACCAACTCTACACGTAATTGACATGGATAGGTAGACAGGTAAGTTCATCATGCTCACTCATGTCTAATGAAATATGTTTCACCGATTTTACCTGTGACCGTATGACAAAATAATCACTGAAATTATTTCTAGGTCTATAAATATATGCATTTCTTATGAAACCAGTAATACAATTTTGAATTCTAACAAATATATTCTACGTGTACCTATGTTACCATTATATTTCAAGACGTTTCTTTAGTTAGAGTTAAATTACAAAGATATGCATATACAGAATACTTTATTGATTAAGATTCCCTATTTTACGTAAATTTTATTTTTGTAATACCTTTTTAAGTATGTCTTTCGGTTAAATAAAAATTCAAGGTCAAATTGTCATGTACTAAGGTCTTGTAATGTGAAATACACATGCATCCACTGATTCTTGTCATTTAGCAATAAGAAAACACCTTATTCGAGGTGTGACCCATATACTAATATACTATAGAGGTGGTAATTTCCAATATACAGTATTATTTAAACTCAGAATGTTTTTGCTACATGGTATATAAATGTTAGGTGAATAAATTTCCTATTTTTTCTGGATAACGCTAACCGTGAAATGGTTTCTGAACTATCTGCCCTAGGGAAATATTCTGGAAATGATTTACCGTATGCTATATTTTCCCGCATTTTCTTTTTCGAAATATCTCTAGCGTTATCAAATCTGTGACGTCAAAGTCCGATAACTCGAATTAGTTTACCAAATGACAATGGAGAACTTCACTTTGGTATGTCTGACACAAGTAAAGTCTACTTTGGTATAATAAAACACCTATTTACTGACTATTCGGACAATAGCAAGTTTATTGTCCTCCTCGACAGCAACTATTTCCCTCTGCTGTGTCTCGGGAAAGAGTTGCTGTCCTGGGGGACAATAAACTTGCTATTGTCCTCATAGCCAGTAAATAGGTGTATATAATTCCCCAGTACCTAATACATATATACTGTAGCGATGCTAAGTTAGATTATATTCTGTTGTTACTATGATACCGATTATACCTTTCTTACTATTTTAGTAATGTACTGTTGTGTTTCTACACTAGATCACAAAATATATCAGCAATATGCTATTGTGTTGCTAAGTTACAATATACATTTTGTTACTATATTAGCAACATACTTTTGTATTAATATGTTATATAATATACCTTTTTGTTATTATTTTAGCAATGTACATGTACTATGTTGCTAGTCTACAATATATGTATTTATTAATATGTTAAATGATGGACTGTTGTGCTGCTATGTTACAATATACCTTTTTGTTACTATGTTAGAAACGTACTTTTGTTTTAATATGTTACCATATATCTTTCTGTTACTATTCTAGCAATTGTTCTATTGTGTTCCTAGGTTACAATATATATTTCTGTTGCTATTTCTCCAATGTAATGTAGAGTTGTTAGGCTGGGTAACTAATAGCATAGTGATGCTATATTACAGTATATCATATTATCACCCTGTTACCAATGTACCTTTGTGTTGCTAAAATACATTATATTTTTGTTACTGTGTTAGCAATGTACTTTTGTGTTGCTAGGTTACGATGCATGATTTTGTTGCAGTGTTACCAATGTACTGTAGCGTTGCTATGGCGGTGTCGTCCCCTGCCAGATTTTCTGCCAGACAACTGTATGCCCCTCCATCACTCTCTACCATGTTAGTTAGGGTTAGCTGGTTTTGATTGACGGATATCCGATTACTGGGGATTACCAGAGCCTCATTCCTCAGCCAGTAATATGACGGCAGGGGAAATCCATTAGCGTAGCAGATCAACGTCACGGTGTCACCCACCTTAAAGGTGCTCTCCACAGGTTTGATGTACACCTCAGGAGGCACTGTCGATATATAATCAGTAAAACACCACAGACTCTACATGTGGTATTGTTGACATAAAATCAGTAAAAACCATGGGTTGTACACGTGGTACTGTCAACACGATCAGGTGTATTAAATAACTTACACAGTCTACTATGTGTTATATATGGAAAAAGTATACTAGCTAGTTAAACAAAAAAGATAGTGGGGCAATCTGATTTGGCCTAAAGAAACATTTATTCATACCGATGTCCTCACATGGTCAAGTATCTATACTTTACACAGAAAATTAATATTTACTTCGTTTCGATACACTATTGGAGATCAGTTACTTGATTTTTCTGAAACAACTTATTGTGGTGCTTCTAAAACATTTAACCCTAACTGAACGCTCTATTTCATTCTAGTGTTACCTTGAACTCTCAGAAACAGCTTTTTCTGTGAGTAGCCCCCCTCATTGCCAATTCTGCATACATACTGTCCCTCATGTTTCAAGTTAACGTATCTAAAAGTATTATAGATATGATAATCATTTTTACATTTCCACTAAAATTTATAAACATGTTTAAGAATGTACATGTATTTTAGACACGTAACTACAACAGTATATACTAATGACTGAAAACGTTTGCTTTTCTAGTTGGTTGAAACAGCTCACCACCTCTAAGGAGAAATCAATATTGTTCACAAAGTCTACAAAACAAGCGATCAAAGCATCTATAGAAAGAGGAAATACCAAACTCAGAAACTTACGTATTTTATTTGCATTAGAAGTGAACATTATATTTAGCTATTTGTGTAGTACTCGCCTCTCAACTTCACACAGTACCGGTAATATTTTAAAGTAATTTAACAGAACATATGTAGATTTCCATTTATCAAAAAAGGAGGAAGTAAGCCATTAGCCATTAATGACCTTAGCCATTGGTATTGCTGTATATCCTTTCCCTGGGGTGCTAGATTGATGTGGTAACCTCATGAATCATGAGCAGTCAATAATTGTATAATACCTACACGCTGTCACAAAAAAATTCAGATAGGCTTTCTTAAATACAACATCCAGCTATAATTCTTCAGAATTTTTACCTATGTGTAGTTCACGTGTACTATATATTCTTTGTTGACATACCGGGTACGTGACCTAGATTCTGGAAGTTCAATTTTTAGAATGGAATTTGGAAATAGAAATAAATAACATTTTCTAGAAAGGGAATTTGCAAGAATTATGTTCCAGCATAGACTGTAGATTGTGTGGTTAAAAGCATTCTACAGAATTACATTGGATATTTCATTACTGGAGATTGAACTTCATAGCCGACTTCAACAATACTTTAAATAAGCTTACTCTCGTATATGAATTCATCTCAACCGTGAACAAACAACTGGTACTGCTTAATGAACTTAGACTACTGTTTGGCATTTTTTCATTGATATATTTTACTGTAAATGATTGTGAATAAATTTTAAATTGGTGTTCCTGATTTTGTTGGGCTTCGGGTTATTCTGACCCATAACACACACTGTAAGGGGAAGGGAATAAATGGGGGTAGAAATAGATAAGACCAGTACTTCAATGAATAACAAACCAGTGCCATCTG
This sequence comes from Ostrea edulis, assembly GCF_947568905.1. Lineage (NCBI taxonomy): Eukaryota > Metazoa > Mollusca > Bivalvia > Ostreida > Ostreidae > Ostrea > Ostrea edulis. The sequence continues at coordinate 80,649,240 of NC_079165.1, read as the reverse complement.
AGATCCTCCTAGATGCCCTATCGATCATTACGACTACCGGCAAATGAATCCTTTTGAGGGAGAGGGGTCTTCATAAGTTGCAGGTATTAACCCAACGAACAAGTCTACTAAGTGTAGCAGTGAATGTAAAAACAATAAGAAAGAAAGACCAAAATTTGAACCTCAACTCCAGTGAAAAGATAAATGAGCATTGGGGATAGAACCTAGCCTTCTGACCACAAAAACTTTTAGGCAAATGAAAGGTGAAGATAACAAACAGTGATCAATCTCATAACTCCTATAAGCAATACAAAATAGATAGTTGGGCAAACACAGACATCTGGATATACCAGAGGTGGAATCAGGTGCCTTGGAGGAGTAAGCATCCCCTGTCGACCGGTCACACCCGCCGTGAGCCCTCTATCCTGATCAGGTAAACGGAGTAATCTGTAGTCAAAATCAGTGTGCCAAAAACGGCTTAACAATCGGTATGAAACAAGTCAGACAGCATTTGGCCCATTGATAGGTTATATTGGCAACCTAGATTGTTATAACGACCATCGAATTTGTGAAATGCTGACTGTAAATGAGACTGTTGAAATCTCTGCATTATCATCTTGTTTGTATGTAACCTGCCTCGATTGAAAAACTGATCATACGCAGAACAAGCTCTTGTGTATCAAATCAGTTGAGAGATATAAACACCATATTCAGGTGGTAATGGAATATGGCTACATAAATATGGGAAGTTAACGATGGGGAAGCTAAAAATCATCTCGTTTATCATAAAGTTGAGTTGTTAGTTTATCTTTTATATACGATAATATACTAACAAATATGATTTGTTAGATCTAAACAGTCGTATTTTTGTTGGTGGGTGTTTACTTTTAATCAGACATCTTAGTTTACGACAGTAGCGTTAACTGATCCTGTAACTCTACCTAATTAGTAATAACCAATAATGTACAAAATAAAACAATATGTCTATCAAATAAAGGATTGATCCATTAGTTAATATCTACTTAATTAGTAATAACCAATAATGTACAAAATAAAGCAATATGTCTATCAAATAAAGGATTGATCCATTAGTTAATATCTACTTAATTAGTAATAACCAATAATGTACAAAATAAAGCAATATGTCTATCAAATAAAGGATTGATCCATTAGTTAATATCTACTTAATTAGTAATAAGCAATAATGTACAAAATAAAGCGATATGTCTATCAAATAAAGGATTGATCCATTAGTTACTATCTACCTAATTAGTAATAACCAATCAGTAGCAAGGTACAAAATAAAGCAATATGTCGATCAAATAAAGGATTGATCCATTAGTTAATATCTACCTAATTAGTAATAACCAATCAGTAGCAAGGTACAAAATAAAGCAATATGTCGATCAAATAAAGGATTGATCCATTAGTTAGTCCTTTAATCCTAGAGTTAATATCTACCTAATCTAAAATGTTCCTTATTTAAAGTAGTGTTATCCTTGAGCCAATAGGCTTACTTGATCAGCCTAAGCTTACTTGATCAGCCTAAGCTTACTTGATCAGCCTAAGCTTACTTGATCAGCCTAAGCTTACTTGATCAGCCTAAGCTTACTTAATCAGCCTAAGCTTACTTGATCAGCCTAAGCTTACTTGATCAGCCTAAGCTTACTTGATCAGCCTAAGCTTACTTGATCAGCCTAAGCTTACTTGATCAGCCTAAGCTTACTTAATCAGCCTAAGCTTACTTGATCAGCCTAAGCTTACTTGATCAGCCTAAGCTTACTTGATCAGCCTAAGCTTACTTGATCAGCCTAAGCTTACTTAATCAGCCTAAGCTTACTTGATCAGCCTAAGCTTACTTGATCAGCCTAAGCTTACTTGATCAGCCTAAGCTTACTTAATCAGCAAGGATCCATTGTTGAAGTTGGTGAATTCTGGATTAGTTCCTATGCGTCCCACTGGTCCATACCACGTGACGTTGAATGGAACAGTACTGTACACATTACAGGTCAATACGGCACTGTTACCTGGCAACACTGATATATTAGATGTAGGTGCAATCTCTGGAGGAGGTTCTGTAACAGAAAAAAACTTCATTGTCTTAACATTAATATTTTGTATCTACTTACATGTACTTATATTCTCAGGTTGCGCAAAGATACATATATAGCACTCTCACTTCTCACCGCTGCAACACGAGTTTAATCGCCGTAATCGGCAGTGGTTGTATGTGAGAGGGTACGGTGGTCGCCTACTCGGACACGTGGGTGTCCTCCGGGTACTCCGAATTCCTCCCACATAAATGATCTCCTAGCGCGAACATCCGTGCATCAAAAGGACCCCATTGGAAATAAGCTTTCAAGCTTTCATGGGTTATCCTTGGTATTTATTTATGTATATTTGTAGGTATGTATTTACCGAATAAACATTTATTGTATTTTTATATATATTTGTACAGCTATAGATCCTCAGTAATTACTTACAGGTCACAAAACCTATTTACTGACCACTAACGTCCAATAGTGTTGTCCTGGCCGTACTTCCGGACACACTTGTCGCATTACATGTGTAGATTCCTTCGTCTTTACTGCTGGCTCTGGGAACCCGATACGTAGCGTTGCCAGACTCCCTGAATATAACCATTTTATTTATTGAAACACTTTGATCTTAACAATCAAAACACATCTTTGATGTATCGATTTGATACATCCATGTATACATAGAAACCATTATTTTCCGTTCTTTTGGTAATAAATTATCTCTTTGTTAGATATCCATGTTTTAACTCATGATCGTTTTGTATTTTAAAAAAATGGTATAAAAAAGCTAAATCAAATGAATATACATATCTAATGAAATACATTCAAACCTTATTATCTCGAACTCGATGGGACCAAGAAAACACTTAGAGATATCATAAGATTCGAGATATTTAGAGTAAAATATTTAAAGAATAAGTGGGGGGGGGGGGACTTCCGAATCACTTCGACATATCCATGGTAATTGAGATATCAGTGTTCGAGATACCTAAGTTCAACTGTATTTAATGTACTGTAAGCTTTCCTACACTAAAATGATATCAAAACATACAAGTATTCCGAAACAAAAGTCTCTGAATAATAACACGTGTAGATAAACTCACTGGAAGAGAACCTCTGATCCTTCTCTCCGACCGTTCTTGTACCACTGGACGGTGAAAGGAATGACAGAGTTCACCGTACAGATTATGATGGAGTCCGTGTGGTAGAAACCTCGCGTGATCTCTGGCATGTACACCGTGGGTGGAGCGGGCTTGCGGGGACTAATGGCCGTCGGAGTTGTCCTCCATAACACATGACCTTTGTCATCCTCTCCTACAACCTACAAAGGAAAATTATACTAATATATGGCGTATTTGTCCTGTGTATCAGTAATGTATCACCTGGTTTGTCCTTGGTTATCATGTTAATGTACTAACTAGTCCTCTGGTTACAGACACGAATATATTATATGTAAAGACTGAATATATGTAATACAGTCATGATGCTTATTCTGTAAGAAAAATTTGTTTGATTCAGTCAGCATCACTACACACAATCAGATACAGACCCCCCCCCCCCCCCCGACCCCCCTCAGATCCTATCAGCTACTTTGCCACATTAAGATCAGGATGTGTAACATATATTAAGGTCTTTCAAACAGCCCATCGAATTGAGGATCACCTGAACTGCTTCGAACCAGTGATTCAATGAATTCGAATTCTATGTTCGCTATACCGATCTAGTTCGCCAATACAACCTGTCTTTGGGTCAAATGCTGCCTGACGTGATTCATACTGATTTTTAGGCCGTTCTTTAAACACTGATTTTGACAACGGATTACTCCGTTTTCCTTATCAAGATGCCAGTATAGGATCACAGCGGGTGTGACTGGTTGACAGGAGATGTTTACTCCTTTTAGGCACCTGATCCCACCTCTAGTATATCCAGGGATCCGTGTTTGCCCAACTTTTAATTTGTATTCCTTCTGGGAGTTATGATATTGATCACTGTTCGTTATCTTCACCTTTTCACGTATGAGAAATGCATCTCAATAGCTGACACGTCATTTTATTCCCAACGTATTTTAACATGTTTGTTCACCTACAACAGGTGCACAAATAGAAACTATTCTTTGCAGCAGTTGACAAATGACGTACCAGCTATTCTGGCATATTTTGTAAGCCGTGAAACTCGATGACTCCTTGGTTTAGAGTGACCATGCTGATTCTGAAATGTGTCTGTGTGGACACAAGAGATGATTTCTTTATGTGTTTTTTTACTTATTTATGTCAGCTCTATATGAAGGAAATATAATAAGGCTCACGGCGGGTGTGACCGGTCAACAGGGGATGCTTACTCCTCCTAGGCACCTGATCCCACCTCTGGTGTGTCCACGGGTCTGTGTTTGCCCAACTATCTATTTTGTATTGCTTATAGGAGTTATGAGATTCATCACTGTTCGTTATCTTCACCTTGCATAATACTGTTTCTATTTCTAGAATTAGAATTCTCTAAATTTTCGATTAACTAAAAATAGACTGTAAATTTTGCAGAATCGCATTGGATATTACAATATTGGTGACGGACTTAACGGCCGATTCCAACAGCGCTTTAAACAGTGTCATTCTCATGTGCGAATCTAGCTCAGCAGTAAACAAACAGCGAACACTGCTTAGTTCACTCTTATTAATGAGGCCTAGTTTTTCTCATTGATATATTTTACTGCAAATTATTGTAAATCAATTGTTGAATCTTTGAATAATAATTAATTATGCTTACCATCACAAGAAAGATGCATTTGCTTGGATACATTATCATTCTGTAATTATTTAAATGGGGTGACATAATGTCTTTGCCTTTACCATCATAGCATACATTTGCCTGATACGAAAATAGTCATTACACTGTAAGTCTTACCTTGACATAGAAGTACCCGGATGAAGGCTTGAAAGCTTCAGTCCTGTAAATATTTTTCAGGCCTCTTTCTACTTGGAGGGGGTACTCAGACAAGACAACTCCCTTTAGACTGACCAGTTGCATCTTCTTCAAGTGACCAGGAGAATCCAGGTCCGTTGTGTTGACCATCATTTGACTTAGAACACCTGGTAACATAAATGCATAGAATGTTTCCTTATATTACTGATATACCTGTGTATTGTCATAAAGTTGAAGAGTAAGCATTTCCTGTTGACCGGTCACACCCACCGTAAGCCCACTATTCTGACCTAGTCAACGACATAATTCATACTCAAAATCAGTATGAAAAGAACGGTCTAAGAATTGGTATGAAAAACATCAGGCAACATTTAACCTAATGAAAAATTGCATTTGCAAATTTTATCATTAAAATTGCCATAGAATTTGTCAAATGCTTAAATTTTTAATGAGAAAGTTAAAACATCTGTAACTTTAACCTATTTGTTAGTAGACTGTCTTGATTTAGAACTTAAATAAAGGAGCATAATTTGTGCCCATGAGAATTTCAAGAGGCTTCGAAAGAGCTGATCACTAAAAACCTGTAGATATTATTGATTTTTAATATCAGCTTCAGAGTACTGGTGTGTAGAATAACAAGAACAATAACAAGAAGAGCTGTATCCCAGAATGTGCTACACAACACCTACCTTCTAGAGGTCGTAACTCGGTCGAGGTTATGTGTAACGCTTTATCTTTGGAGAATCCAACAGCAAAGTCGATTTTACTGAGACCCGTCAACCTCAGGGTATGAGCACTCCCGCTGTCCACACGGAGACGCCACATTCCCGGTTCAGGATTTCGCACGTTAATCACCTTGACATTCTTTATGTCCAATAGCTCGTACAGGCCATTGCTATCCGTTACTTCTGTACCTAGATTATTAATATTCAAACCACTTTTATGAATGCAGTTAACTTTTTCACGGAAAAAATAAATCGTCGGGACACACATGATACATAACTATAAAAGTTAATTTCTCTCTGGAAAAAAATTGAAATCAGGTGAATAATTAATTTTCCATATTTCAACCAAGTGTGGGGTTTTTTAAAACAAAAACAAAATACTTGTTTTGAAAAATACTTGATTAAAATGTGGAAAATGAACTGACATAGTGCCCCTTGCATATTATCATATTGGCATGATGAAAGATTTGACCATTCGAATTCCACGTGACTTACAGGGATGTCATGCTTTTGGTTTCACGTTATACATACATATCCTCTCTGGGCCCTATGGACTCTTGAGGCCGGGGTTTCACGTTATATTTTGTACTTCATTAAAGACATTTGACACAAGCAAAAAAGGGTGCATAGGTTGATATATAATATATATTTCTGACTTAGTTTGGTTGTAATGAGTACAAATATAAACTTCTTTAAAAAGATATGGGACTTGTAAATTTTTATGATGTTAAAAGTTGAAATATAACTCTATACAAATTCACTCCACTGTTTTAGACATAACTGAGAAATGATGTATTATTTTCCATACGGTAAATTGTATTCATTTTACTTATAAGATCACAACTTTACTTTTGAGATTTTCATTTCTTTTTTAAATTGTGTTTGTAGCAAGTGTCGTTAAGTTAGTAAATGTTACCTTAACCTTGTCGATAAACTGTGTCACAGTTATGACGCATGAGCATTGCAAAATCAACATAAGATTAGCAATTGGTCATAGACAGTTCCTAAACATAAAGGAAGGTAAAAACAGCTAATTTCTGGATGACAAAACAATGATGCTGTTTTATTATAATACTACCTTTTGGATTGTACAGTCTCAAGTTTGGGTTAGAGCCACTGAGGGAGACAGTGAACTCTTGGAGCCTGGAATCGATGGGAATCTGCATGTACTGAGAGTTAGCCTGATCCTGGTCAACCGACATTAGGTTCACCTTCCTGGCTTGAACAGTCAGGCGGACAAAGTTCAATACCTGCCAAACAGTTCACAATTGTTTAGCTAATGAACGTTATCAATCCAGTAAAGCTATTGCAATCCTTTAGTACATAAATGCTACATTCAATCTTCCACCACTCAGAGAAAGGAATGAAATTCTACTCATTGTCATAAAGTTCAAAATAAAACCAAAAACGGTTTACATATTGAGCAAAGTATGTAAATTTGAATACTGCGACTGTCTTATAAAACTAAATCTAACTGATCTACAGAAAACAAAATGACATATTCACGGTGGCGAATCACGTGGCTTTGACATGATCAATTACACAGGAAAATGGCGATAAAAGTCAACACATGGGAAAATTCAAAGAGTAAGTAACATCTTCATCAATAACGAATTATCACATAACTCATATCAACATTGAAGAATTTCTCTATACTAAAACGGTAGTTCTACACTAACACGTGACGGTGGGAAAGGTTTTGACTGAAAACAAAAACTGTGTCAATGTTCTCTGCTTCTATCACACGTAGGAACTACCATTTTAGTATAGATTTGGTTCTGAGAAAATTCCTCAAATGCTAATATAAGTT
>NC_079165.1:80616771-80639271 GCF_947568905.1 Ostrea edulis | reverse complement strand
ATAATATTGCTATTTATACGCAAAAGTTTTAATTTGCATTCGATAATCTTGTAAATCATACGAAAAATCTTATAGTCGATAATTTTGTTATTCATGTGCAAAGATCTTGATGCATATTTGATCAATCTGGATTGATATGCAATGAAATATGATCTATGAGACATCAGCTGTATCAATACAAACCATAGTTAAATGTGTTACACTCAAACATTTAGGAACAAAATACACCGTCCTATAAAATATTCTTATTTGTAGCTTTTTTCATCAATAAAATGCCCTTTGCATGATTCTTACATGGAGTCTAATTCTTCATAAGAAAATAAACAGCTTTAAGAAGGTATTCTACATCGTCATAATGGCTGACTTCCTTAAGAAACATGAATGAAAATATAAATATCAGCAATACCCTCGTATATGCGATAAACCTCAATTTATACGAGATCAATCTTGTAACTTAAATACATCAAGATTTATCGAATTAATGACGTCATGATGGACGACATCGTAGGTAAGTAAACTGATCGATTTCTCGAAGTTTTCTTCCAAGAAAGAACCCTATCTTACATGAGTAGTAAATGAAGAAAGAAAAATTTCACATGGCTATCTTGCATAGGTAATGGATACCGGCGACTTTGAGATGCTTTAATTCTTTTTATAGATACTACTGAACTCCTTTACTACTGAACTCCTTGCCTGGTTGACTTGGTTCTTTTTCAGCAGGAAGACCTGACCGGAGCTGGTGGATGCGATTCTCTCATAGACCTTGTATCCCTCACTCTGTGGACTACCGCAGTCACCCGTCAGTACAAACACAACCTGCAAAACGAGGAATCTCCAGGCTAAACTAAGAAAACCAAGAAACGTTGCTGAACGACAATTTGCACAAGTTAATGATCACATGGGACTCTCGAGCGTGTAGACAAACAAATGGTGATATATTATATATGTCAATCAAATGTAAATAAAATTCCAGAATGTCATTCTACGATTATCTTGTATGTCTATGTTGGAAAATGCGCGAAATGTTGACTATGCCGGTATGTTGAATATTCTATTATATGGTACTATATCTCGCTGGTAGACTGCAAGGGAAGACTTTAACAGCTTACAGTATAATGAAATATTCCATTTATTGCCCTTAAGAAGAGGGTGTATCGCCTTTACACCGACAAACCTGGCTCTGTTTTTGCTGTATGAGGGCCAACACCTCCTCTCCCAGGTAGAAGTCTTTTGACAGCGCGTCGGTGAACACGTAGATGTAGGAGTTAGGAAGAGACACGTCGAGAGCCTCCTTAATGGCCCTAACGCTCATCTCTGGACAGTCTCCACCCCCTTGGACGTACAGGTTGCGTAATTCAGTCTGGAATTCATCTGGGTCTTTAGTAATAACTATTGGACCAACATCTATAAAATGCAATAAATTTCATAATCACTATGATTTCTATAGCTGTTACTTCAAGCTACCTGTAAACAACCTGATTTACGAATATTAGTACATTGGTGAATATCTTATCAACATGGTATACCATATCAGTATACCATACTGGCCGCGACAATCCAGGTTCGAATCCTGGTCACGACACCAAATGTAACAGGGGAGAAAATGCAAAAGAACAGACCGGAATTTGAACCTGGGCCCCTTGAATATGTTTAGCTACTCTACCAGCTGAGCAACCTGGACATCGACGATCAAACCCGTCTGACCGCTTCACAAGGAAATGTTCATCCTTGTATTAATTTTGCTCTCAACCTAGGTAGGCGAATCTAAAACTGGTTGAATCTAAATTAATTTCTTGTTCTCAAGTAGTAGCAATCGATTTTGGGCGAATTGAGGACTGGACAAAATTGGTATCACCGATAGGTGATATTAGGCAATAATTACACGAATTGAAAATTTCCGTTTATATGACATCCATATTAGTCCTATCCTTGTCACAAATGCCACAGAGACCTCTCAAAGATGTGCATTCAGCCCATTAAAGGTTAGAATTTTTTACTGCTATCATGTTAATGTATTCATTCGTAGCCCCTCCCATCTCTGTTCCCTAGCCCTTCCCGCCTCCGTCCCCACAGTTAGCAGTACGGGATCAAAACTGATAGAGGAAAGTTAGGGACATAAGGTTACAAGGCCACTAATCATAATACTGGAAACATTTATTGACTATGTGTACCAGCTATTGTCAAGGTTAAATTTGCAGTCTGTCAAACAAATAAGTAAAACAACGAATACTATAATGGCTTGTTTCGTACCTTTATCTTCTCTTCGTATTACGTGGGGAAAGATGCCAGAACCACTAGGGCGCTATATAGACCAATATATAACCTTGCTTTACCAAATAAGAGATAAAAGTGGTCTACGTAGCGTCTTGGGCGTCCAAACTAGGACATCTGCCACGCAGAGCACTGTAGCACTTCAACCCCCTGATAAAATTCACCATCACCACCATCCGAGAAAAAACAAGCAATATATATTTTTGTCGAAATCAAACCGGGTATCTCTCTGAATTTTTCATGTGTACAACGTTTCATTGAAATCAGACAAAAATGATTTGATTGATCGATCTGTTATATCAACAGCGCCATGTTGGTAATAAATTAAAAGCAAATATGCATATTATATACATGTTGTCTGCATAAGTACAACGTCTCAATTTAACCAAACCATAAACAAAAAAGCGAGAGGGGCATTTGGAGGAGATAAACAGTCAACGGACACATCAAATATTGTATCTGTAGCCATTAGTCAACGGACACATTAAATATTGTATCTGTAGCCATTAGTCAACGGACACATCAAATATTGTATCTGTAGCCATTAGTCAACGGACACATCAAATATTGTATCTGTAGCCATTAGTCAACGGACACATCAAATATTGTATCTGTAGCCATTAGTCAACGGACACATCAAATATTGTATCTGTAGCCATTAGTCAACGGACACATCAAATATTGTATCTGTAGCCATTAGTCAACGGACACATCAAATATTGTATCTGTAGCCATTAGTCAACGGACACATCAAATATTGTATCTGTAGCCATTAGTCAACGAACACATCAAATATTGTATCTGTAGCCATTAGTCAACGGACACATCAAATATTGTATCTGTAGCCATTAGTCAACGGACACATCAAATATTGTATCTGTAGCCATTAGTCAACGGGCACATCAAATATTGTATCTGTAGCCATTAGTCAACGGACACATCAAATATTGTATCTGTAGCCATTAGTCAACGGACACATCAAATATTGTATCTGTAGCCATTAGTCAACGGACACATCAAATATTGTATCTGTAGCCATTAGTCAACGGACACATCAAATATTGTATCTGTAGCCATTAGTCAACGGGCACATCAAATATTGTATCTGTAGCCATTAGTCAACGGACACATCAAATATTGTATCTGTAGACCTGAAAACGCTCGTCTGTATTATGGTAAGTTTTTGTTTTTAGCTGATAATTAAATATTGGGCTGCATTATCTTATAATTCAGTCGATCAACACTGGGTTGTGTAACCTTTAGTTGATCACTATTGGATTATATAACCTTTTTAGGTCATCAATATTAGACTGTATAACCTTATCTACTTTTATCAGTTTTGGTTACTAGTATATAACCTTTTTAGCTGATCACTATTGGGTTGTATAACCTTTTTAGCTAATCAATATTGGGTTGTATAGCCTTCTTAACTGATCAATATTTGGCTGTGTAGTTAATTTAGCTGATCAATATTGAACTGTATAACCTTTTTAGCTGATAGATATTGGACTGTATAACCTTATTTAGCTGATCACTATTGGGTTCTATAACCTTTTTAGCTGATCAATATTGGGTTATATACATGTAACCCATTTAGCTGATCAATATTGAGTTACATAATCTTTTCAGCTAACCAATATTGGGTTATATAACGTCTTAGGCTGACCAATATTGGGCTGTATAACCTTTTTACCTGATCAATATTGGGTTACGTAACCTTTATAGTTGATCAATATTGGGCTGTGTAACCTTATTTAGCTGATAACTATTAGGTTATATAGCCTTTTTAGCTGATCAATTCACATTTTAAACACGTCGAGTTAGTGTGTCAAGTAGTCACAACCTCTCACTCTGAATCAGAAGTTCACGTGTCAGTCATTTAAAAATCGGTCTTCACGAAGAGATATCAAACACGTGGAGGATGTGCCTCGCTGGGTCATGTGGGTGGTATATACCAATACACAACAAACTGACTCTGATTAGCATAACTTAAATCACAGTACATCTCCAATCATCCAGTTAATTTGTTTTTTGTCTTAGCTTCAAAGCAATGAGATTATTTCCAAATTAACATGTGTTGCAGAATGTGTCTGAAAAACGAACACCTGTAATACATTGAATTGATTGGTGGTTAAAGCGCTGTGAATTTAATTGAAAACATTCCCATTTCTTTCTTTATCTTACATTGGCTTACATAAGCCCATTCAAATGAGCAAGTTACACACATAGATGCATGTACTTGTATCAGACATGCAGTCTCTCGTCTACACTAAAGCACAATTTTTCTAATCAGTAAATCAAAAATCAAAATGAAAAAAAAAAAAAAAAACATTTCTAGAAATTTCACATGAAGAGATAAGTGGTGCTAAGTTTAGCACTCTGACAGTAACCAGACTTGGACAAAAAACTGATGGCAGACAGGTGCCCCGACGTTGTAGCACAAAGACCCACTGTTCAGGAAATGATTTTATAAGGGGAACAAAAACTGGTAATTTATTAGAAAAGAAGATATCGTTCTCAGATGGACAATGTACCGATAAATATATACAGTTTGATTTATTGAAACCATGTAAATGAGTGTGCTATTTTTGACTGTTCGTTTCTGAGGAAGTCGACAAAAATCCTAACCCGAACCCATCTAGAAATAGGCCTATTTACCTTCAGAATAATTTTAATAACTTTCCAAAATGCATCATTATATGTCAAATCTTCGAACATATCTGAATGAATAGTATTTGAGAAGTAACAAAGACGGTAGGTAACTATATTAAATACAATTATTGCTGAAAGCGTTACTTTGTTTTAATATCATAAAATCGAAGAATTTATACACGTGACCTTGACCTCCAAGAAGTGGTATATATTGTCTGGTTTTCGGTGCGAGATTTTGCAGTTTTGAAATTAAAAAGTCATCGAAACGCGATAAGAAACATCAATATCATTCTTTCAATCATATAAGCTTATCATTTCCATTCACATCGGGTCAAGGTCATTTTAAACCAGCCTAAACCTGTCTCAAAATCATTTAGCGCCTTGCTCTTACAGAACTTTGTGACCTAGATAAACACTGAAAAACTTGGTAAAATGAATGAGTACTCAATCCTTTAGACCTTGACGAAATGACCTTGGCAAGACTCCGCCATAGAATTCGTCTACTGACTGAATTAGCTTCAGTGTTTTTGTACGTATATTTTTTTCCAATGTTTTAATAATTATGACCATGGCTGACTGACCTTCGGTACATACGTGTATTTTTAGTCATATACCACGTATTAGTATGGATTAGTATTTAGAATTCCTGTATCAAAGTCTCTGACAAAAATCCCTGTAATCTTCAACTTATTTGTACCATGTTCGGAGCTTTCTACAAACTTGTCTTGTTAGCAAAATTGGACTAATGCTATTCATCATTCTGAACAGAGTTGTACTAGTTGTTAACAGAGAAGAGAATGAACAAATAACATTAAATTAATAGACAAATGGGATTGTTCATCCAAAATGGAAATAAAATTATGTTTAACAAATATTATGAATATTTAGAAGTATTGTAATTTGACTTTCATCCTATACCTTGGAAGAACACATGAAAATACGAGGGATATGCTTTTATAAGCAGGTTTGATGTTCCATGAAGTGTTTTCTCCTACCTGGGTCGTGGAATGGTACGAGTACATAGTTATACAGTGGCTTTTCTATGCGGGCGAGTGTTGTAGCCATAATTTTGGCTGCCCCGTCAATGACCTGTACCAAATCATCATACATCGATCCTGTAATGTCAAACACGAAGGCGAGCGTTGCTGCCCCGGGAGGAACATCGTCCTGTGAAGCTGCAAACACCGGTAAAGTTAATAAAATCGTCACATAAACAGCAAAATGGCGCGCGCAGTACCACATCGTATAAAATATCACAGATCTGCTTCTGAATGGAATATCCCCCTAAGGAACTTCATAGAAAACAAAAAATGAAATTTACATCCAACTGCTTGCACTCATTGAAAGTCCTTTTTACATGCTAAGATGCACTCGGAGATTTCCGTCTTGTTTGTGGGTAAATGATACGGCCCATGATTGTCTTAAACTAATTAAATAAAGAGTTTAATGGAGATACGAACACTTGATCTCCTCTGCACAAGTGCGTTCTACAATCAGCTGTTTTATTAGATAAACGTCAGTAATCCTATGAGGCTGGTCTCATTCTATGTAGATTAGATCTCCATGCTCAGTTTTGATTTATGAGTTTCAACAAGATATTTTTACTTGTTTCATTCACAAAATGTATAAATCTGTATATATTTTCTCTTGCATCTTATCTTCTAGAATTTTCATATATATGTTTGGTTTTTCCTGTTTTAACTGAAGTTTCCCAAACTTTCGAAATCTAATCAGGCCACAGAATCTGCGATGTTGGAGAACGTAAAACGGTCAAATATTCCGCGGAGTGAAATTTGATTTTATATCCGATTTAAAATTATGTAACACCTCCATTTTTATTCATTTTCAAACACAAGATGCTGCCTGTCAGATATGAATTTCCCACACTAGCCAAGAACGTCCTTCTCTAGGTCATGCATTATCAGCAAGGGTCAGTCGTCCATTTTACGGGAACTGACCCTAACAAAAACAATCTAAATTCTTTTCTCACAAGCATTAATTGTATAATCAGAAACTGGTTAGATCTCATTTACTTATCTATCTATTTAACGAGGTAATGGGTTTTTCAATGATTAAAAAGGAAAATGTGTTTGTGACAAATTCTATGGTGATGAGATTGTTTTTACCATAACTCGGGATTAAAAGCTGACTTTGGCCTAGACCTCTGGTCACGTTAAATTGCTTAAGCGACAGGCAAAATATGTTGGACAACACAATTTTCAATATTAAGGGAAAAGGTAAGATTATTGTAAATAATTCTAAATATGTTGAAATTATACAGTTTATATCTTGAAAAAAAAAGGGGTAGATAACGAACAGTGATCCACCATCATAAAGAAAACAAAATTGAGAGTATCCTTAAATTTAGAATACCGACTTTATTGTTCGCTGATATGAATTTCATAAGATACTTCACTGGAAAGTGTGTATTGTTTCATTTTTAACAAAAAAGTATGAAACTCGAGGGACATATCTGTTTGCTGGCGCTGTATTGGAAAGAAACCCAATCAAACAGTTATTTTATAGTATTATCAAAGGGCAGATCACTCTGAGAACAGAAATGAACACACATTTCATCTTTGTGTTAATAATCTCAGCGTGTTCCTAGATTTCTGAATTTGACAATAAATGTCACACTTTCGATATCATCATGTTTGTTTTAAATATTTCAGTAAGTACAAGTAACGGTGACTTTCCTGGAACTTTTCAACTTTGCAGTTATTCACGAGTCCAAAGAATTAATATACATGTATATGCACATGTATAATGGACTTTTGGGGGTGTTCGAGTTTCTTTAGATCAGTCGCTTGTCATCATGTGTGAAGGTGAATATTCATTTAATTGAGTTATTAAACTTTCTCAAAATCACTGCATTTTTACACTCTTAATTTACCAGAGTTATGGGACTTTAAACATTGTGTAAAATAACTCGGTGTTTTTTGTGGAGTTTTTTTCAGCCAGTCACCATGATGTAAATGATATACTGGTATCTTTGTCTGTATCTTCGACTACCTGGCCGGTTTGTCTAACAACCATGAATTACTTCAAGCTCGAACGCCATTTTACACTGGTGTAGATGTCATCGATTTGAACGTATTTTCATTGTATATAATATATACAAAAGGAACAGAAGCAAATTCGTACAACTTACGAGTTCTTCTCCTAGATGTCATTCTGTATAGTTATGAAAGCAAGTTCCTAGAAGGTCTAGCGGGTTAGCGCGCTGATCAGCTGCTGCTGGAGATCGTGAGTTCAAGCCTCGGAAGTGGGTATCCATATGAAAATAATTTCTCTCCGCTGTATTGCTATACATGTATATATATTTGTGTGTGTGTTACAATTTATTGTACTTTTCACGAAATGACGTCTGATAAAGCTCGTGAGAGACAGAATTCTAGCTAATCATGCATTCGAATTAACACTCCCCAAGACTCTCGCTAACTTGTTAGAATTTTAGTTGATTAGAATTTGTTAAAGCTAATTTGGTTCCTCGGGTAAACGCATTATTTCAATTTCTTTGGACCACTTCTTGTCCTTTTTAAACAAAACTTGGCACAGTTCTTTGTTCAGGTGACAGGACGCATTAAAAAAAATCTCCCAAATGGAGATGACTACGAAATAGTGATAGATAAATGACGGAAATTGTAATCGCTTTCTCATTAATTAAGAGTAGAAAATTAAAGAAATTAGATTAGGTGAAAATTTCATATTTATTAATCCAAGCTCAGCAAAAGAATAATGTTTAAGTTTATTGGTTATTCTTTTATTTTTTGTTATTTTTCAACAAACATTCTGTATATATTTCATAGTATATCTTTACATGTATAATATGATATATATTTATTGGTAATATGTAAAATAATTGGTCTAGAATTCAAAATTAATATTTACCAAACATACAACACATTTGTAAAACTTTGTCAGAAGATGTCAATGATTTCAGCGATCTCTATCAAACTGGGATGAAAACATGCACATAATAAACTGTTTGAAACATTTAAAGAAGTAACTAAACTTCAGTAGTATTTAAGTGTTTTAAACATCCTGATTTTTCTGTTATAAATTTAATATGTCAAGTAGACACGGTTTTTCATTCGTAATAAGAGAGTCAAGTGTCACTTTTTAAAAACATTACACGTCCTCAAACAGAAATAGGATCAGGAAGGATCCCGCAAGATTCAAATTACCTCAGAGTACATCATAGAAATAGTTTTATACCTGCTTTAATTTAGGAATACTATCATATCTGAACAACTTTGTAATTTCCAAATCACCATATGTGGTTAATTTTTCCTGACCTCAAGTCAGAGCACCTGTAACAATGATTAGCTATAGAGCATACTGATACTGTTCATTTCACTACCTGCACTCCCTCAGTTCTATAAATACCCTACCAAATGGACGCTGTACCTGATTCATGTATTCTGATAATTCACAAAACCTAATAAGAGGCGCTATGTTTAAAACGACCTGGAAAAAATGAGTGCAGGCAGGTGCCCTTTCTCGGACGTTAACTTTATCATCCGTCTTTGTAGGACAGGAACCCTTAGCATCCCCGAATTATTACAGTTGGGATACCTGTATTCTGATAATTCATATGTGCTGATAAGAGACCGTAAGTTTAACAATACCTGGGGGAGGAGTGCAGGCAGGTAAGTCTCTTCTAAAAGTTAATTTTATCATCCGCCTACTGAGGATGTGAATCCTTAGTCTCCCGAAAATGTTATAATTTATATTTGTAACCTTGACCTCCACATAGTTCGATACTTTGTAGAACAGAACATGCTATGTCACAGGTGTGATCTTCTGCTTCCACTAGTAATACATGTCTAAAGGAAGATTTCTTTGTAAGCACTAAGCGTAGCTTAAGCGCTTATTGCCGCCAGTTGGATTTTGCTTTCGTCATCATGTTTCCGGTTTATCGCCACCTATAGGCGAATTTATGCATCGCTGTAGTCAATAAGTCGTGTTTAAAGTAGTCGTAATTTTGCAACCGATCTAGCACGGGGAAAACATTCATATCTGCAGTTGCATTTTTTTCCGGAAATACAGTTCGTTGAACAGTGAATAAAATATGTATTAAAAAAGGTGATATTTTTGTCCTCATTCTTGGGGAAAGTGAGACACAGATGCAGGTCATTCTTCAGTTAAAATTCCCATTTGAATCTGCGTCTGTAATAATTAAAGTGATTCAAAATCTAAAATTGAATAAGAATATGTATATGAAACCGTTTTAGCTAGGGTGCCTTTGCATTGTTACCTTCGCATGGCGCTTAGAGGCCAGGAAAATCAATTTGCATGGTGCAATCTATAATTAGAAGCCACGTCATTAAGCTATACACGAGTCAGGAGGGTTTTCCACTTGTGTTTTGGCTGCAGTTCCGACTCAGTAACATTTTTGTCCAACGCAGCAAAAATGTGTGCAACACAGTAGAAAATTAACTGATCCGCGTCCATTGTGAACGAGAAAGAATTTGTGCACGATTATGCTTTGACAGCGAAGGACAGAGATCGGTGTCTCAGAAGGATGATATTGCGTAACCGCTTACACCTTCCCCGATCATATATGTAAGTCGGTCATGCAGAAATTTAGAGGATGCAACGGTGAAACTTAAGCTTACTTTATTATTTCTAAACGACCAAGATATTCTTCAGAACCATCGTCAACACAATCAAATTTGATTTCGTGAATTAGTTTCAAAAAATGAGACTAAAAATAATAGTCTTGGGGCAAGGAAAAGATAAAAGGTACAACATTATATTATATTATACTATGGAAGACAATACCCCGGTTTCAAGTATTCAAAACACCGCGTGGAATTTTACGAGGGCTGTATACTGAAATACATATGTTTATAACAAGTGTTAGATAAACATTGCCATTGTGTCAAGCATGAATGTGAAATGGTTTGCGGTCCACAGCACGCTACATACAACGAAAAGTAATCGTGTTTTCAATTTCTTTGTACTTCAAACAAACAATTGACAATGACATGCATATGCTACATGTATTTCCGAACGTACAAATGATGAAGAAGGGGGAGGGGCATGGATGTACTGTCGTTGTTCCCTGTCCCCACATTTTGTTTTCGCTGAACGATCTTTTCATATAAAAAAGATGCATTTAGGTTTTTGGTGAGATGCCTCTTCATTATTTCTAACAGCGGTTTGAAAATTACTTTTGTAACTTTTCAGAGCCTAGTTTGGGATTCTCATTTAGCTATATTTACATGTTGTAAATCTTGCATATTTATTGCGAGTCATTTCTGTTACGGTTTTTTTTTTCATATTAGAACTCCTACACAAGCTCCGAATCTTATGGTTTTTTGCTAAGGTTATTAGCATTTTCATATAAAGAACTCTTTTATAAAATTAAAACAATAGCAATGTGTATTATGTCTCATTCAGACAAACGGGTGAGTTCCCTTTGCAATATGAATATGAGCTTTTACACAAGAAGTGCAATACACACAAGTTGATGAGTACAGCGTTTAATGTACCTGTGTACAAACTCTTGGTTGTTGTTTTTTTGTTTTTGTTTTTTTTGTTGTTGTTTTTTTTTTAGATTTACGTATAACAAACAATCACTACAATTGCTAAATGTAAATCCATGCTTATATGTTAGTCTAATTCATCATCATATTTTAATTAGTATATCTTCTTGCACTAACTTTCATGTTAAAAATGAGCTATCTCCACTCTTGTTGATGACGTAGTATTCAGTTTCAAAGTAATATTGCACATGTATGATGAACATCTTTTCTAAATAACTTCCTAAATTTTGTTTTCAGTTATATATGTATTTATCGGACTTATTTGGATTCAGATTCTCTCCAACCTGATTTTGAATTGAAAATAACTTCATTATTGATTACAAAAAATAATTCAACTTTCATGGTTTGATTGCTATTTACAGATAATTATGCACTGGATTCTGTAGTACAAGTCATACAGATGCATGTTTATGTGTGAATTTAAATGATTTCTGGTAAGGTAATGAAATGGATGTAAAGCGTTTCATAATCCTGCATTATTGGTGTGTTTTGACATGTGGCATTTGTTAGTGTATGTGGTTATGTGTAATGTTCTTTTTTGTCCAGTTTGTTTGTTCCTTTCTATTATAAGTGACTTACATATACGTATCAAACTATTGATTTGTTTCATTTCAGTTGTATTCTAAAAATATTTCATACACTATTTAATTGGAACACAACAGTAAGTTAGTTGCGTAATAACAATTGAACACTTTATACCGAAAACTACCATTACAACTGTTTTCACATTTTCTACCAAAAATGTTCTCTATAACATCACATCTGTACGAGAAAACAATGCATAGTCATGTAGAGCATTTAATGATCCAGGGACCGGAGCAGAGCGGATCAGAAACCCTTGCCTTGGGAAGATGGGTGGGAGCTAAACAGGGTATCAAGTGTTCATTTGTCAAATATTTGAATAACATAGCCTTAAATGCTATTGATTGATTGTATCTTGTTTAACCTTCTTCTCAATAATTTTTATTTCATATGGAGACGTCACCAAGACCGGTGAAGGGCTTCAAATTTAGGCCTATGCTCGGCGCTTACGACCATTGAGCAGTGAGGGTTCTTTAGCGTGCCACACCTACTGTGACACGGGACATCCGTTTTAAAGGCCATCTCCGAGGACCCGTGACATTCACACCTGATGCCGAGAGTTTGGTGATGGAACTGCCACTACCTGTTTAACGAACTAGGTCTGTCGCGGCCGGGATTCGAACCCCGATCGCCCGCATACAGAGCGAACACTTTACCTCTGGACCACCGCAGCGGTGGCAATGCTATTGATACTAAATTCTGATTATAGATATTTAATAAGAACAGGTGTCCTTTACCAAAATTGTAAATTTCATGATCCAAGGACAAGGTTTTAGTTTAGTGTGGGATCAAAATTATCATAGTGACCATTGTTTTAACAACATCATATAAAATTTATATTTCAACGTGTTGAAAAGTTTCAGGACATTGCTTCCAATCCATATTTGTTATTTTCTTAGAGAATATGTACTACTTAGTTATGCGAAAATAAAGAATAATGCATAAACCTTTTTTTAATGTTGTTCATGCTCATTAACATTACATACAGAATTCATGAAGTCAGCTTAGCTCTTTTCAGTACTTTCAGTACTTTGATTTCAATCCTTATAAGTGCGATCACTTTCTGCAGCTCTGGGTCAATATCATTATATACCAATATTCGTTTCCTTTGGACATGTGCATTAAAATTCTGTATAGAACGTCACCTCGTCACAGTACCTACAGTGTATGATGACTTAATATCGAGCACAGCGAAAATTGCTTGACCCCCACCCCCACCCCCTCTCCCAGAGAAATTCTTTCTTACAATGAAAGGGGGAGAAAGTGGCAGAAAAACTTAGTAAAACATGTAAACTTTGGTGTATTTCTATATTTTTCTAAAGAAAATATGTCAAATGTAAATGTAATATGATGACCTACTATGACTTAAAACTTAGTAGTAATCTTAAAAGTTTGTAGATAACTATGCTACATCTGTAACACAAGGAACATCATCTATCGGACTAAATGTACTCTATCATCCTCCTCTACAGCAATGTGCAATATTTAAAGCTTTGCATAAAAAAAATTGCATAGTAATGCCTATGTGGCCTATTTCCATGTATATATCGTGTTTGGATTATCATAACCAGTGCTACCAGTCTGAGAGACCCCAGTTGGTCATTTGTTCCATCCATTCTAACTGCAATCATATAACTACTCGGCCATTTCCGCAATTTGTCGCTTGCGGAAACGGCCGAATAGTTACGATTGCTCCAACAATTGGATTAATGTAAGTTCATTTTCATACTTGCATGGCAAGTTGTTGTATGAGGAAAATAATTTTTATGTGTTCACCTAATTTACTACTCATTTAATCTTTACCACGTTCAGTGAGTCATTGAGTGCCAACTCTCACCATGGCACGGCAATAAATTGAAGGTATTTCATATACTTTCTACAAATCATCGCTTATATACATGCATGTGGTGTATTTCATTTCAATGCAGATATGCCCATAAATCTACGCCATGCACCATTTTTCTCCACTGTCAAGAAATACCATAGAAGCAACCAACAGCTAATCTATTCTACCAGGAAAAGAAATATATCAAAATTATTTAAACGCTTAATCATGATATCGCATTGCCAACATTCAAAGCCGACATCATATTAGTGGAATTTCCTGTTTACATGTACAAATTAATGTATTTGATAGAATTCTCCCAAAATATTACTATGGCTAGTAGCTTTCTATAGTACCCTTTATTTACCGAAACCAGTATCAAGAAAAAACAACTTATATAATATCAAAAACTAGATTGCACTGATATATTTAGATATGCTGGCATGCTACGATTTTTCGTTTTCACCAAACCCATCGTAAGTAAAATATCGATTGGGACAACACAGACACACACATATTAATTTCTTTTGAAACACGCATTTTTTAATAGGCTGAGCAACATACAGCAACACGTGCTTACATGTACGTCACAGAAATATTTGCTTTATGTGGAATTTTATTCGGCGCATATAAATCCTTATCACTTATAATTTTTTTTCCTTACAAAAATATGAATATATAAGTATGAGGAATAAAGATATATATTATTTGTGTCAAAAAGGTATATAAGTAACGGAACCAACTTTGACATTTTGACACTTATTTCTTCAATAATCTGTTACGTAAGGTACCATCAATTCAATAGCACTTGGCTTCTTTGTAAATGTTCATCATGAAATTGTGATGCTAACGAGCAGTGATCAAGTTGTATATTTAAATACCAATATTGATGGTCTACAATGAACATGTACTCACATAACACTGCTGAGCAGTTCATAAGCAGACTTTGCTTTAGTCATGCTGTAACCCAGTGACATACATTATACCACGCAGACTTTAGATATTTAGTTTACACGTGTTCATTATTGCGTACTTTTAAAAAACAAACCGAGTTATGTGTTGTCATTCCCCGTCTTTATCAACATAAAATACAACGTTGAATACATTCTACAGTGCTAATTGATTATTTAGGTACTGTCCTTAAAATAGAAAAAATGTTCAGAACTAAACAATTAAAAACTATCTTAAACTTTAAAAAAAAAACTTTAAAAGAATTTTAGAAGAATTTAGAATAAATTCAAATTCATTGTGATTTAATTCTTTTCTTTATGGGTATTAATATTGGTAGCATACCATTATCTAAAAATAGAATAATGATAATGAAAGTCATAAACTAACTGTAATTCCGCCATTTAAAAAAGCACTTTGTTTCTCCCTTTCATGTTCCCAGCAGAATAAATAAAAAAAGATATATCGATGATAAATCTTGTAAAATTATCGTTCTGCATTCTGATTGGACTAAATATTTACATGCATTAATATATTGCAGTAAACATACACACATACGGTAGTTCTAAAAACAATTCAAACGAAGACAATTCTGCTGTAGAAAATGCTATTACAACTGACGCTGCGGGTGTGTGTTAGTTGTGTTTTTATATACAGGGTTTCGACATTAATCCCTTTCTATGATAGAGGTAAGTAATAATTAGAAACCTGATTGATGGTATATTGTTTAACGTCCCGCTCGAGAATTTTTCATTCATATGGAGACGTCACCATTGCCGATGAAGGACTGCAAAATTTAGGCCTATTTTCGGCACGTATGACCTCTGACCATGGGAGGGATCTTTATCATGCCACACCTGCTGTGACACAGGACCACGGTTTTTGTAGTCTCATCTGAAGGACCGCCCCATTTAGTCGCCTCTTACGACGACCAAGGGGTACTGAGGACCTATTCTAACCCGGATCCGTAAAGGACAATTAGAAATCTATATTTCATCATAGTTAGGAACCCATATATGTCATGTACATATTGATTTTATTCTATTATGAAGAACATGTCTTGACAAAATGTATTTAATGATTTAAGACAAAAATAAAGCATATCAAGCAATTTTATTTACCTGTTTATGCAAATATGACAATAATATACTTTTTGTGTAAATTGTGAAATATCTAAAGAACTTATATAACCAGTAATTACATGTAATACGCAAGAAGAAAGAGTTTTTCATAATTTTTAAGATTATACACATACTTTATTTAATTTGTAACAGGTGAATTTCTACAATCTCCCGCGCTCTCTGATCCGTGGTTCTCTTCCTCAACAGGTATGACAGGTAAGAAATTTAAGACCATATTGTTTAATTCTTGACTTTTTTAAAATAAAGAATATGTCCAGTTAACTTACCCCTCGTACAAGAAGGAAAGGAGACAAAGTTCAAACTGCCACAATCAGACGATTTCTGTTTTCAATGTTGTGTTAATGTAGATGTGGCGGTTAGTGGTTGTGTTAATGTAGATGTGGCGGTTAGTGGTTGTGCTAATGTAGATGTGACGGTTAGTGGTTGTGTTAATGTAGATGTGGCGGTTAGTGGTTGTGCTAATGTAGATGTGGCGGTTAGTGGTTGTGCTAATGTAGATGTGGCGGTTAGTGGTTGTGATAATGTAGAGGTGGCAGTTAGCGGTTGTGTTAATGTAGATGTGGCGGTTAGTGGTTGTGCTAATGCAGATGTGGCGGTTAGTGGTTGTGCTAATGTAGATGTGACGGTTAGTGGTTGTGTTAATGTAGATGTGGCGGTTAGTGGTTGTGTTAATGTAGATGTGGCGGTTAGTGGTTGTGTTAATGTAGATGTGGCGGTTAGTGGTTGTGCTAATGTAGAGGTGGCGGTTAGTGGTTGTGCAAATATAGATGTGGCGGTTAGTGGTTGTGTTAATGTAGATGTGGCGGTTAGTGGTTGTGCTAATGTAGATGTGGCGGTTAGTGGTTGTACTAATGTAGATGTGGCGGTTAGTGGTTGTGTTAATGTAGATGTGGCGGTTAGTGGTTGTGTTAATGTAGATGTGGTGGTTAGTGGTTGTGTTAATGTAGATGTGGCGGTTAGTGGTTGTGCTAATGTAGATGTGGCGGTTAGTGGTTGGGGCACCTGCGAAATGCAACCATTAAGTCCAAGTTCGATGTGTGACCTTTAAAGGACACTAGGCTTCAGCCTGGTTAAAAAAAGAGGTCCCGTATTACGATGGTCATTGGCACATTAAAGCACCGTTACTGCTATGACCCGCGCGTCATACATAGGTTAAAAACTGTGGCATTCCACATAAGGCCATACGAGATGTCTTTGTCATTTTTTATAACTATTTTTAAATTCTTTTTTCATCTCCTCGATATGAAGAGTTTCTGTATGTTTTCCGAAACAAGCTGAAATCTTATTTTGTAGTGATATTGTTATGCGTCGTATATCGGCCTGGTTAGCTCAGTGATTATGTCACCTTCAGCATTACATAGAATTAAAATATTTTTACCTGCCCCGATCTGAAACTATCAACATATGCTAACTCTAAAACAAACCTGGTTATATATCTCAAGATTTGTTTTGTAGAAGCATACAAGTGAATTTCTAAAATGTCATTAAAAATTAGGTATCATTGAAAAACGTCGAAAAAAGAAATTTAAACCCATATTTTTTAATTTTGAACATACAAACAAACAAATCGCACTAGACTGTAAAATCCGGATCATATTGAAAATGATGCATATCTAATATTCAACTCACCAGAGAATGTTGAAACAATAGCTATGTGATAGACTTTTCCGTATCCGGGTCAATTCAACATTACATAAAAATTCTCAATGGTAAATGAAAGGTGAAGATGACGAACAGTGATGATCTCATAACTCCTATAAGGAATGCAAAATATAGAGTTGGGCAAACACGGACCCCTGGATATACCAGAGGTGGGATCAGGTGTCTAGGAGGAGTAAGCACCCCCTGTCCACCGGTCACACCCGCCGTGAGCCCTTTATCTTGATCAGGTAAACGAAGTTATCCGTAGTCAAAATCAGTGTGCCAAGAACGGCTTAACAATCGGTATGAAACACGTCAGACAGCATTTTACCTAATGATAGGTTGTATTGACGAACAAGATCGTTATTCATAACGACCATAAATTTTTCGAAATGCTGACTTTAAACGAGACTGTTGAAACCCCTGCATTATCAACTTGTTTGTCAGTAGCCTTCTTCGATTTAAAAACTGACCATACGCAGAACAAGCTCTTGCGTATCGAATCACTTGAGAGATATAAACACCATATGCAGATGATAATGTAAATATGTTGACCAACAGATAGTCAGTGAAGCTCCAATTCTCTTTTTAAAGAATTCATGTAAATGATATGTTTAAGTTTCGATTCTATTAAAACTTTTCCCGCGCTTAACTTTTCATATCACGCCTAGTAAACAAACTTCAATGTTGAAATCAATATTCATCGAACAGTAGCTGTCTTGACTCCTCAGATAAACACACAAATAACTTGACAATTGATACAACAAAAAATGTAGATACGTTTTCAAATTACGGACAGTAAATGATCAAGTAATTGACGGACCGGTGGGGAGGAGGGGGGGAGTGATAGAATGTCCGTTCATTTCATTGCAATATTTAGAGTTACACATTTCTAGATCCGTTCCCGAAGATGTCCAGTAACACTGTTCATTTCAACATAATTACATTTCCGATGTTTTCGCCTTTCATATCCTTACAAATGGTATTGAAAGTTATTTCCTCATGAATGCGTTGTTGTTGTGAACAATGTGCGTATGAATCTTGATAAATATGTTTCGTGCGTTATAATAAATAACATTTGATTATCTGGGACTTGTTTCCATTGTATATGTCTTTTCAAGGTGTAAATCATTATCAAATTTATTTGACCTATTTACATTTTGTTTTTATTAATGCATATAGGAATCAATTCAGGTTACCAGTGGACAACACGTTTTGTATACATACCATGTACAAAGTAAAGATATTTTTTAAGTAAAACTTCTCGAAATGCTTGTTATAGGCATGCTGACTTCGATTAAGCTAGTTTTATTTTCCTCAAACAACAGAACACAAGTTTTGTGTTTTCCATAATTGTCATTTATTGGGAAAATGACGTAATAAGAGTTTAGTTATGAAACACTGGGAGGTCAGTCACAATACACATTATACAATAACCATCTGGGCAGAACTGACCTAACATATTACATAATCATGACAAACAGTGCCTCCCAGTACTAGATTATAAAACCGAAGCAAAAAGGTGGCCATATTAATTGAATTGTTGGTTTCATTAAAAGAATCCATGCGCGCATCAATTCCTTTTACTAAATCATTATAAATAATTAAAGATATCTTCAACTGAATTAATGAATTAAAGACATTTGGTTCATCAGATCATTTATATAGTGAACTCTAAATCAATTTTTGCGAGCAATACCTTAACCACATTGATCAATTTAAGATAGCAATAATTGGATTAATACGCACATAATTGTTTTAATGATATCTTTAAATAATTAATGATATCTTTTTGGAGTTTTCTTTAATTTGGCGCTCCATGTGTTTGGTATTGCTATTTTCCTTTACAATTTGATCTCATGGAATGACGTATTATGTCGGAACATTAATGCACGTCATTGCTAGTCTTTAACAGCTTCCTCGGAGACTAGAGGGTATAGAGAAAGAAGAAGCGTTTCATAAAACAAACATGCCGGTGTAAAGCGTGGTAGTTCATACGCTCATAGATTTCAAAATTGAAATTTATTTCGTACATTTTCACATTCCACTTTCATTTGGTTTTTTATCTCTCGGATGTCCCTCTTCCTTCGGGATATTGCTGCTGGGAAATAGTGCTAGTACTCCCGTGTACCGCCCGAGGCACTCCAGGCACGGACTCACCTCAGTGGAGAGTGAAATCAAGCCTTGATGAGGCTAGTCAGTCGCCTGTCCATAGTTTTACATTGTACTGACCTGGATTGGCGACCAATTTTTCATAACCCTCCGCCGTACAAAACAGAGAAACAACGGGGCTTGTGTTATCCTCTGACCCGCAATGTGACGCGGCTAAGGCCGTAACGGCACCTTAAAGCCTGGATTGGGTACCTAGCCAGAAAAATGGCGTTGAATCTGTAAAGATAAAAAAGGCTAAGCGCATATTACTAAAGCTAATGGAAATATAAAATGTAATGTAATGTAATAAAACCTATTTGAGGATGATTGGGTGGATTTCTGGCTCCTATTCCCTGGGTTGATGATGCCGGAAACAAAAGTGCAGTGGTAATGAGATTTAGATAACTCATTTTGGGTTTGGCTGCACAAAATATCAAGTTGTACTCAGTCTAATTAAAATCAGATCCTATGATGCGCTCATCTACTATCGCTACACAAAGGATCTAATTTTAATTAGATTGAGTTGTGCTTTACCCATTTCTTATATTGGTTATGTTTTAGGAATAACAGCCTTTATAACATAGAACACCCATATGATATCGTAAATTACTACCGATTATTTTGTTATATATATCCCTAAGTAAATAGTTGCGCGCATCAATTGTATCTATATCATTTACAGAAGGGAGCAATAATTCAGTTATTGCTCGCATTAATTGTTAATTCTTTTGAAGAGAACAACAATTCAATTTCTGTGCGCATCAATTCAGCAGAATGATTAAGGCTTTCGACAATTCAATTAATGCGCGCAATAATTCATAATTGAAAATGTCATTATTTGAAAAAAAAAAATATCTTTAAATGATTAAAGATATCTTCAATTATTTCTATATTCAATTATTTGAGTTTATGTCAAGCTCCATGATGACAGGGAAACGAAAAGAAATGTTCTTATAGTCAAATGCAGAACTTCCAGAATTAATTATACCACAGATTATCAGCAACATGTGTGTGTGTGTGTGTGTGTGTGTGTGTGTGTGTGTGTGTGTGTGTGTGTGTGTGTGTGTGTGTGTGTGTGTGTTGAGAGTTCAAAAGCTTTTAATTTGATCTACAAACAGCAAAGATTTTCTTCCAGGGGTCGAAAAAACTGAAATTTATTGAACAAAAACCTTGCGAAATGTAGTATACTTTTACTATATTTGCTAAGATCACGATACTTTACTGTGCGTGGCACTGTCAGACAGAAATAAGATTGACAATCCATTCGCTCTTCATTTCTTAAAATCTAAGGAAATCTTTGGAATAGTTGTGTTATAAGACCGTGACCAGAATATAATGAATGACAAACTTATATGATTAAAATCCTAAATCAGCCAACCAAGTTAAAAATAATTCGAAATCGCAACGCCTTGAAAACATGACAGTTTTACTTAATTCTAAATCTAAATCCGTCTTTGATAATTCGATACAACTCAAATATATTTCGTGACGAATTATATCGCTCACAATGAGAGACAGCACCTATAAACAAATGTACGAAAGCCTAGAAGACTCATTCGAGATTTGAAGTTCGAAATCCAGTATCTAAAATGACTCAGGCGGGCATTGGTTCTTTTATCAATAATCATTTCAACAAATGAATTCGATTGGGTAGCAATCTATTACCTTAGCCCAACTGGACAAAAGGCTAAGCTTATTTATTCTTTCTCAGCTGTGGTTGTTAGTTTGTTGTCTTGTATCTGTTGTACACATTCAGTTTATTTCAGAATAGTCTCTATCATTTCCATAGATCGATGCAGGATGAATTCATGGGTTACAACCAATCCCCCTGCTAGTCATACCTTCTTCAATCTCCTGGGTGACAACCTATCGTTATCTTCACCTTTCATCCTACACTCCTGGGTATACCTTATCCTCTACATTTGGGTTACGCCATTATTCCCACTCCTTGTTCATGCTCTATCCCCTTCCTGGATGACATCATGTTATCCACTCCTTTGTTGCACCCCTCCTTCTGGGTAGCGTCCTTTTCTCTCCTCCTGGGGTACACGTTATTCTCTATTCCTTGGTTACATCCTATCAATCGATACTGGGTTATAGCCGATCCCTCCTTGATTTCAATTTATCCCCCAGTAACAACCTATCCTATATCCCTTATTTTATCCCATCCTCTTCTGGGTGACATCCGAAATTCTCCTCTCATTGGTACCCTTTATCCTCCTTCTGTTTATACCCAACCCCCTCCTGGGTTACACCCCATCCTCCCCTCATTAAGTACACCCTATCTTTCCTTCTTGAATTACATCCTATTCCTCTACATTACACTTTATATCCCCCATGTACATCATATCCCTTCATCTTTGGTTACATCCTATCCTCCCCTCATAAATTAAACTCTATCCTCTTCTAGGCTGTACCCTATCTTTTTTTCCTGGGTTACACCCTATTCTTCCCTCTTAAGGTACACTCTATATCCATTTTCCGTTACACCCTGTCCCCTCCTGAGTCACAACCCAACCCTCTCATCTTTGGTGACAGCCTAGCCCCTCCTGGGTCAATCCTCTCTTCCTGTAGAGCAGCCTACCCTCTGCTTCTGGCTTTGGGGTACATCCTACCCCCCTCTTGAGTTACTCCTATCCTATCCTCCTTGGTTTCAGCCTACCATGTGCTACGCCTCTATCTCTTCCGGGTTACACCCTATTCTCCCTTTCAGGCTCTTGGTTTAGACACTAAT